>NW_024400497.1:0-29349 GCF_905171765.1 Bufo bufo | reverse complement strand
TGACGTTGACACAATATGGTGCAATTTCAAACTGATCCGTCCCCCATTGACTTTCAATGCAAAGTCAGGACGGATCCGTCTGACTAACAATTAGACTTAGATCTTAGGATCTGTTCTGAACAGATACCATCGTTTGCATTATAGGTGCGGATCTGTCTGTGCAGAAAGCAGACGGATCCGCTCCGAACGCAAGTGTGAAAGTAGCCTTAGAAGTTTAGAAATATATTTAAGAAAATATTCAAAACCCACTTTTTGACCACTTTAGTTATGGAGTCACTTGGGGCTTACATAGTGGAAACCACCCATAAATGACCTCATTGTAGAAAATAAACCCCTCAAGTTATTCAAAACTGATCTTACTAACTTTGTTAACCCTTTAGGTGTTCCACAAGAATTAACAGAAAGATTAACCACTTCAGCCCCCTAGCTTAAACCCCCTTAATGACCAGACCACTTTTTACAATTCTGCACTACACTACTTTCACGGTTTGTTGCTCGGTCATACAACTTACCACCCAAATGAATTTTACCTCCTTTTCTTCTCACTAATAGAGCTTTCATTTGGTGGTATTTCATTGCTGCTGACATTTTTACTTTTTTTGATATTAATCAAAATTGACCAATTTTTGCCAAAAAAAATGCCTTTTCACTTTCTGTTGTAAAATTTTTCAAATAAAACTACATTTCTATATAAATTTTTCTCTAAATTTATTGTTCTACATGTCTTTGATTAAAAAAAAATGCAATAAGTGTATATTTATTGGTTTGCGCAAAAGTTATAGCGTTTACAAACTATGGTACAAAAAAGTGAATTTCCGCATTTTGAAGCAGCTCTGACTTTCTGAGCACCTGTCATGTTTCCTGAGGTTCTACAATGCCCAGACAGTAGAAACATCCCACAAATGACCCCATTTTCGAAAGTAGACACCCTAAGGTATTCGCTGATGGGCATAGTGAGTTCATGGAAGTTTTTATTTTTTTTCACTAGTTAGCGGAAAATTATTTAATTTTTTTCTTACAAAGTCTCATATTCCACAAATTTGTGACAAAAAATAACATTTTACATGAACTCACCATACCCCTCACCGAATACCTTGGGGTGTCTTCTTTCCAAAATAGGGTCACTTGTGGGGTATTTATACTGCCCTGGCATTTTAGGGGACCTAAAGCGTGAGAAGTTGTTTGGAATCCAAATGCGTAAAAAATGCCCTGTGAAATCATAAAGATACTCATTGGCATTTGGGCCCCTTTGCCCACCTAGGCTGCAAAAAAGTGTCACACGTGGTATCGCCGTACTCAGGAGAAGTAGGGCAATGTGTTTTGGGGTGTATTTTTTACATATACCCATACTGTGTGAGATAAATATCTCTGTAAAAGACAACTTTTCCCTTTTTTTTTTTTTTATACAAAGTTGTCATTTTACAGAGATATTTCTCTCACCCAGCATGGGTATATGTAAAAATAGACCCCAAAACACATTGCCCTACTTCTCCTGAGTATGGCAATACCACATGTGTGATACTTTTTTGCAGCCTAGGTGCGCAAAGGGGCCCAAATTCCAATGAGTACCTTTTTAGGAGGGCATTTTTAGGCATTTTGATTCCAGACTTCTTCTCGCGCTTTAGGGCCCCTAAAATGCCAGGGCAGTATACCCCACATGTGACCCAATTTTGCAAAGACACCCCTAAGGTATTCCGTGAGGGGCATGGTGAGTTCATAGGTGTTTTTTTTTTTTGTTTTTTTTTGTTTTTTTTTGGCACAAGTTAGCGGAAATTTTTATTTATTTTTTATTTTACAAAGTCTCCCTTTCCGCTAACTTGTGACAAAAAGTTCAATCTTTCATGGACTCAATATGCCCCTCAGCGAATACCTTGGGGTGTCTACTTTCCGAAATGGGGTCATTTGTGGGTTGTGTTTACTGTTCTGGCATTTTGGGCGGGCTAAATTGTGAGCAACCCTGTAAAGCCTAAGGCCTCTTTCACACGGGCGTTGCGGGAACACCCGCAATTTTTCCGCGCGAGTGTAAAACATTGTAATGCGTTTTGCACTCGCGTGAGAAAACTCACGCATGTTTGGTACCCAAACCCGAACTTCTTCACTGAATACAGAATGCAAAGTAAAATAGCGCTGGAGGGGTTAAAAAAATAAAAAATTTACTCGCCTTAGTCCACTTGATAGCGCAGCCGGCATCTCCTTCTGTATTCTTTCTTTAGGACCTGGGTAAAGGACCTTTGACGTCACTCCGGTCATCACATGATCCATCACCATGGTAAAAGATCATGTGACGTACCATGTGATGACCGGAGTGACGTCATCAAAGGTCCTGTAACTGTATTTAATGCTCACCACAGGTCCTATTCAACAAAGGAGACACAAGGAGATGCCGGGCTACGCGAGCAAGTGGACTAAGGTGAGTTAAAATTATATATTTTTTATTTTATTTTTTTTTATTTTTTTTCAACCCCTCCAGCACTATTGTACTAAGCATTCTGTATTCAGAATGCTATTATTTTCCCTTTATAACCATGTTATAAGGGAAAATAATAATGATCGGGTCTCCATCCCGATCGTCTCATAACAACCGTGCGTGAAAATCGCACCGCATCCGCACTTGCTTGCGGATGCTTGCGATTTTCACGCAACCCCATTCACTTCTATGGGGCCTGCGTTGCATGAAAAACGCAGAATATAGAGCATGCTGCGATTTTCACGCAACGCACAAGTGATGCGTGAAAATCACCGCTCATGTGAACAGCCCCATCGAAATGAATGGGTCTGTATTCAGTGCGGGTGCAATGCATTCAACTCGCGCATCGCATCCACACGGAATACTCGCCCGTGTGAAAGGGGCCTAAAGGTACTCGTTGGGACTTTCGGCCCCTTTACGCACCTAGGCTGCAAAAAAGTGTCACACGTGGTATCGCCGTGCTCGGGAGAAGTAGGGCAATGTGTTTTGGGGTGTATTTTTACATATACCCATGCTGGGTGAGAGAAATATCTCTGTAAAAGACAACTTTTCCCATTTTTTTTATACAAAGTTGTCATTTTACAGAGATATTTCTCTCACCCAGCATGGGTATATGTAAAAATACACCCCAAAACACATTGCCCTTCTTCTTCTGAGTACGGCGATACCACATGTGTGACACTTTTTGCTGCCTAGGTGCGCAAAGGGCCCCAAATTCCTTTTAGGAGGACATTTGGATTCCAGACTTCTTCTCGCGCTTTAGGGCCCCTAAAATGCCAGGGCAGTATAAAATACCCCACATGTGACCCCAAGGTACTCCGTGAGGGGCATGGCGAGTTCCTAGAATATTATTTTTTTTTTGGCACACGTTAGCAGAAAATGATTTTTTATTTATTTTTTCTCTTACAAAGTCTCATATTCCACTAACTTGTGACAAAAAATAAAATTTTACATGAACTCGCCATGCCCCTCACGATATACCTTGGGGTCACATGTGGGGTATTTTATACTGCCCTGGCATTTTAGGGGCTCTAAAGCGGGAGAAGAAGTCTGGAATATAAATGTCAAAATTTTTTTACGCATTTGGATTCCGTCAGGGGTATGGTGAGTTCATGTGAGATTTTATTTTTTGTCACAAGTTAGTGGAATATGAGACTTTGTAAGAAAAAAAATAAAAAAAATAAAAATTTCCGCTAACTTGTGCCAAAAAAAAATAAAAAATCTTCTATGAACTCGCCATGCCCCTCAAAAGTGATCTTTATAGCGCCGCAGCGATTTTATGGTGTTTTTGCAGTGATGAGAAAAAAAAAAAATTCTGTCACTGCGGTGGGGTGGACTGAACGCAAGTGTGCGCACAAGATCAGGCCTGATCGGGCGAACACTGCGTTTTTTGTAGAGCCTATAGAACATGTCCTATTCTTGTCCGCAATTGCGGACAAGAAAAGGCATTTTCTATATGTAGAATAACGTCCAGCATTTCTCTATTTTTCAAGAAATGCTTTAGAAGGAGCCCAACAAAATGTGCAAAGTTCGTGATGAAAGATAAAAATTAGAAGGATTTAATTCTCATAAAAAGAAAGTTACAAAGTTTAGAAAGAGAAAAATATAGCACAGCAATAAGTCTTGAAAGGTTACAAGCAAGCAATTAAACAATTAAAATAAATGAAAAAGCTTATTTCCCCAAAGTAACGTGTATGTGTGAGTCTGTGTGTGTGTTGAGAGCAACAGGTGTCCGTCAAAGAATGCTCTGCCTATGTCATGAAACAAAGCCATTTTATAGGTTGACTCTCCATAGAGTTACATTGTATCCTAAATTTACCATTCTAACAGACATATATGGTTAACAAGTAAAACCCCTTACATCATGATCTTCTAAGTATACCTTATTTGTAAAGCTAATAATAATATGCTGAGGTAGGAGAATTCCTAACCTTACCAAATGCTATTGTCGTCTCAACCTGTCAAAAATTGACATTCAACACAAGTGCTGACCTCTCATGGTCCTTGAAATACCCTATCCTACTAAAAAGTACTTGAAGCTAGCTGCAAGTACTAGCTTCAAGTACTACATTAAGTACTAGTAAAGAGATATTGCAGGAGACAAGAAGAGATTCCAGAGATACTGCAAGAGATTGGCTTAGAGTCTCCAACTGGCTCATCTGTGTTGTTTTTGCTGATCATTGCTTGAGAAGAGGTAAAGGAATTCGGTCAGCTGTTTGCTATTGTGCGTTTGCTAATGAGCCTAGCTCACTAAGGTGTTACATTTGTTGCTGGGGGCGGAGTTTGGGAAGCAGTGTGTGTATATATAGAGACAGACTCATTAGCTGGCCTAATTCATTAGCTGCAAGTACTAGCTTCAAGTACTACATTAAGTACTAGTAAAGAGATATTGCAGGAGACAAGAAGAGATTCCAGAGATACTGCAAGAGATTGGCTTAGAGTCTCCAACTGGCTCATCTGTGTTGTTTTTGCTGATCATTGCTTGAGAAAAGGTAAAGGAATTCGGTCAGCTGTTTGCTATTGTGCGTTTGCTAATGAGCCTAGCTCACTAAGGTGTTACATTTGTTGCTGGGGGCGGAGTTTGGGAAGCAGTGTGTGTATATATAGAGACAGACTCATTAGCTGGCCTAATTCATTAGCTGCAAGTACTAGCTTCAAGTACTACATTAAGTACTAGTAAAGAGATATTGCAGGAGACAAGAAGAGATTCCAGAGATACTGCAAGAGATTGGCTTAGAGTCTCCAACTGGCTCATCTGTGTTGTTTTTGCTGATCATTGCTTGAGAAAAGGTAAAGGAATTCGGTCAGCTGTTTGCTATTGTGCGTTTGCTAATGAGCCTAGCTCACTAAGGTGTTACATTTGTTGCTGGGGGCGGAGTTTGGGAAGCAGTGTGTGTATATATAGAGACAGACTCATTAGCTGGCCTAATTCATTAGCTGCAAGTACTACATTAAGTACTAGTAAAGAGATATTGCAGGAGATAGTCAGGAGGTAGGCTGGAAGGTGGAAACAATACAAAAAAAAAAAAAGGTAAGATTTGTTTGATTTAAAGTTACAAATTTATTTTTATTTTTTTATTTTTTTTCTCCTCTTTAAAATGGCAGACTTGGTTCAGTGCAGGAATTGTTGTGCATTTATTTCATGTTCCACTCTTTGGAGATTCGGATGCTGTCAGATCTGTAGACAGTTCTCCTTACTGCAGCAGGAAATTGCATTTTTGAAAGCTGAAATATTTAAATTATCTGTTAAACAAACTCCAGCTAGGACCGCTGCAATGCCACTGCCACAGAGGACCCCCAGAAATGGCAGATGGGTTACTGTAGGTTCTGGAAGACTTAGAGTGGTGGATAGAAGACATGTCCCACAGTCGGTGGTTCTCCATAATTCATTTGCAGCACTCTCAGAATGTAAGGACAACATGGATATGGACTCAAGCACAGAGGGTGAGAAACCATCGACTCCTATGTCTAATGTATGCAACAAAAAAGATAAAGTGAAGTCTCAAAGGAAGCAGCTGTTGCTGGGAGATTCAATCATAAGAAGTGTGGAGCTTAAAGAAAATGGTTTTGTGAGATGTCTCCCTGGGGCTACTGCTAGAAGAGATAGAAGACGTATTATTAATATTGTTAAGCAAGCAAAGCAGGAAGGGGACGTGGATGTTCTTGTCCATCTAGGGACAAATGACCTGGCTTGCAATGAAGTGTCAGAGGTGAGACAGGATTTTGCATCCACCATTTCATTTTCTGAAGTTCTGCCTGTGCATAATGTTCAGAATGATAGGCAGAGGCGCATAAAGGAGTTCAACATATGGCTTGGTAAATGGTGTCAAGAGCAAGGATTTGGCTTTGTTTCTCATGATAGCTCTACTTGGAATAGAAAGGAACTGTACAAAAAAGATGGCTTGCATCTTTCTCTCAAAGGAACAAATGTACTTAGTGAACAACTCCAAGAATTTGCGAAAGAGTATTTAAACTAGGAAGGGGGGGCAAAAGAGTGAAAATAAGAGTCCAATTGCCCCCCGAAACAATGCCAGAACAGGTCAGAAGCACAGAGGTTAAGAAATGATAAGCTCAGAGTCCTGTCTACAAATGCTCGCAGTTTAGGTAAAAAAATCAATGAACTTGGGTCAATAATGGCATCTGAGAATGTAGATTTAGTGGCTGTTACGGAGACATGGTTTAATGAAAGAAATGACTGGGACATAACCATACCAGGGTACTCTTTATACAGAAGAGACAGAGAAGGCAAGAAAGGAGGAGGAGTGGCCCTGTATGTGAAAGATAGCATTAAATCTAACCTAATACAAGTTGGTGAGGCCAACATAGAGTCAGTTTGGGTTACGTTGCAGTTTGCTAACCATGCAGTAACTCGTGTAGGTGTGATATATAGACCACCTGGTCAAGTTAAAGAACTAGATGATCTACTAGTTGAAGAAATAGCTAAAATGACAATGAAAGGAGAAGTTATCATTATGGGAGATTTCAATCTTCCAGATATAAACTGGAAAACCAAAATAGCAAGTTCTACCAGGAGTACAGATATTCTAAATTCCCTACTGGGGTTATCTCTACAACAAGTGGTTGAGGAGCCAACCCGGAGGGAGGCCATTTTGGATTTGGTATTCACAAACGGGGATTCGGTATATGATGTCATTGTAGGCGAAACCTTGGGATCTAGTGATCACCAGTCAGTGTGGTTTAATATAAGAACTGTGAAAGAGTCCCACCACACAAAAACAAAAGTTTTAGATTTTAGAAAAACAGACTTTTCAAAAATGAAATTAGTCATAAATGAGTCCTTGTCAGACTGGAACGGATTACATGGAGTCCAGGAGAAATGGGACTACTTAAAAGGTGCATTATTGAAGGCAACAGAAAATTGCATTAGACTTGTCAGTAAAAGCAAAAAAAGGAGGAGACCACTGTGGTACTCAGCAGAAGTGGCCCAAATCATTAAAAATAAAAAGCTAGCATTTTGTAATTATAAAAAAACCCAGAGCAATGAAGATAAGGAAATCTACAAGATTAGGCAGAGAGAGGCCAAGCAAGTTATAAGAACTTCTAAAGCGCAGGCAGAAGAAAAACTAGCTCAGTCTATGAAAAAAGGGGATAAGACATTCTTCAGATATATAAATGAAAAAAGGAAATTAAAACAAGGAATAACTAAATTAAAAACAAAGGACGGAAGGTATGTAGAAGAGAATAAAGGGCTAGCCGACTGCCTTAATGAATACTTCTGTTCAGTTTTTACAAAAGAAAAAGGAGAAGGACCTCCACTAGAAAGAATGACTATTAAATCGTTTGATGCATGTATCTTTACAGAGGAAGATGTTCTAAGTTTGCTGTCTAAGGTGAAGACAGATAAGTCACAGGGGCCTGATGAGATACACCCAAAATTATTAAAAGAGCTTAGTGGTGAGCTGGCAAAACCGTTAACAGATTTATTTAACCAATCATTAGTAACAGGAGTCGTCCCGGAAGATTGGAAATTGGCAAATGTCGTGCCCATTCACAAGAAAGGTAGTAGGGAGGAATCGAGCAACTATAGACCAGTGAGTCTGACATCAATAGTAGGCAAATTAATGGAAACCCTATTAAAGGATAGGATTGTGGAACATCTAAAATCCCATGGATTGCAAGATGAAAAACAACATGGGTTTACTTCAGGGAGATCATGTCAAACAAATCTTATAGATTTTTTTGACTGGGTGAATAAAATAATAGACGGTGGAGGTGCAGTAGACATCGCATATCTAGACTTTAGTAAGGCTTTTGACACTGTCCCACATAGAAGACTTATCAATAAACTGCAGTCATTGAGCATGGACTCCCATATTGTTGAGTGGATTAGGCAGTGGCTGAGTGACAGACAACAGAGGGTTGTAGTCAATGGAGAACATTCAAAACAAGGTCATGTTACCAGTGGGGTTCCACAGGGATCTGTACTGGGACCGATTTTGTTTAATATCTTCATAAGTGATATTGCAAAAGGCCTCGCTGGTAAGGTTTGTCTTTTTGCTGATGACACAAAGATATGTAACAGGGTTGATGTTCCTGGAGGGAAACGCCAAATGGAAAAGGATTTAGGAAAACTAGAAGAATGGTCAGAACTCTGGAAACTGAAATTTAATGTGGATAAGTGCAAGATAATGCACCTGGGGCGTAAAAACCCAAGGGCAGAATATAGAATATTTGACACAGTCCTGACCTCAGTATCTGAGGAAAGGGATTTAGGAGTAATTATTTCAGAAGACTTAAAGGTGGGAAGACAATGTAATAGAGCAGCACGAAATGCCAGCAGAATGCTTGGATGTATAGGGAGAGGTATAAGCAGTAGAAAGAGTGAAGTGCTTATGCCGCTGTACAGAACACTGGTGAGACCTCACTTGGAGTATTGTGCGCAGTACTGGAGGCCATATCTCCAGAAGGATATAGATACTCTAGAGAGAGTTCAGAGAAGAGCTACTAAACTAGTACATGGATTGCAGGATAAAACTTACCAGGAAAGGTTAAAGGACCTTAATATGTATAGCTTGGAAGAAAGAAGAGACAGAGGGGATATGATAGAAACTTTTAAATACATAAAGGGAATCAACTCGGTAAAGGAGGAGAGCATATTTAAAAGAAGAAAAACTACCACAAGAGGACACAGTTTTAAATTGGAGGGGCAAAGGTTTAAAAGTAATATAAGGAAGTATTACTTTACTGAGAGAGTAGTGGATGCATGGAATAGCCTTCCTGCAGAAGTGGTAGCTGCAAATACAGTGAAGGGGTTTAAGCATGCATGGGATAGGCATAAGGCCATCCTTCATATAAGATAGGGCCGGGGGCTATCCATAGTATTCAGTATATTGGGCAGACTAGATGGGCCAAATGGTTCTTATCTGCCGACACATTCTATGTTTCTATGTTTCTATTATTTTACACTATATAGTTCTGGCAATGTGCGGATCCACTAAATGCGGAAAGCACATTGCCGGTGTCCGTGTTTTGCGGATCCGCAAAACACATACGGATGTCTGAATGGAGCCTGACAGGGGGGTGATCAGGGAGTCTATATGGGGTGATCAGGGAGTCTATATGGGGTGATCAGGGAGTCTATATGGGGTGATCAGGGAGTCTATATGGGGTGATCAGGGGTTAATAAGGGGTTTATAAGTGACGGGGGGGAAGGTGTAGTGTGGTGCTTGGTGCTACTTACAGAGCTGCCTGTGTCCTCTGGTGGTCGATCCAAGCAAAAGGGACCACCAGAGGACCAGGTAGCAGGTATATTAGACTCTTAACAAAACAGTGGCTAATATACCTTTTAAGGGGTTAAAAAAATCGCATCTACAGCCTGCCAGCGAATGATCGCCGCTGGCAGGCTGTAGATCAACTTGCGATTCTGTGAGCGCGCCGATGCGTCAAGGAGGAACAAACCGACCGCCCGCAGGATGCATCCCTGCGTTAGGCGGTCGGGAGGAGGTAAAATTTTCAAATTTCACTTTTTGGGCCGAATTTTTTATTTTTTTTATTTTTTTCCTGTAACACATCACGGGTTAACAGCTAAAGGAAAACAATTTATTAGCCTGATTCTGCAGTTTATATAAACACTTTACATGTGGTCGTAAACTGCTGTAAGGGCACACGACAGGGTGCAGAAGGAATGGAGCGCCATATGAATTTTGGAGGTAAAAAACTGATGCACCCCTAGAGTAGAAACTCCAAAAAAGTGATCTTATTTTGGAAATTGCGGGATAAGGTGACAACTTTGGTAGTATTTTGGGGTACATATGATTTTTGATTTATCTTTATTACGCTTTTTGTGAGGCAAGGTAACCAAAAATTGGCGGTTCTGGCGCTGTTTTTATTTTCCATTTTTTTACAGTGTTCATCTGACAAGTTAGATCATGTGCTATAGAGCAGGTTGTTACGGACGCGGTGATACCTAATGTTTTTTTTTTTTAAATCTATTTTGGTTTTGCTTTTTGTGTCTCCTGTAACGGATCTCCTGGTACCCCAACTGGGTACCTCCGTTGATGGGTGCTCCCAGTGCTTCCTGAGGGCTCCAAGTACTTCGCTCGACACCGTAACCACCACAGGAACAAGGAACAGCTCTTACAAGAGCTAGGGGTTATAGCCAGGGGAGTATACAACATACAGCAATCCCCACACACATGAGACAAGGCTCTATGTTGAAGGCAAAACAGGAACTCCCTTTATTGAAGATTAACTCAGTATATATACAGTTCAAGAAGTCTAACAACCTAAATCAATCAACCATGAACAACATGCAAACAGACATCTTCACCCCCTCCATAATGAATGAATAGTGAGAGAGGAGACACGTGATGGGATTATCTCCTGAGTGAGTGTGTGTGTATGTATATGTGTGTGTGTGTGTATATATGTGTGTATATATATATATATATATATATATATATATATATATATATATATATATATATATATATATATATATAAATATATTTTTGTCAATAGTTGCAAGAAAAAGTATGTGAACCTTTTGCAATGATATGGATTTCTGCACAAATTGGTCATAAAATGTGATCTGATCTTTATCTAAGGCCTCCTGCACACGACCGTTGTGTGCATCCGTGGCCGTTGTGCCGTTTTTTTTCGCTGACCCATTTGACTTTCAATGGGTCTGTGGAAAAATCGGAAAATGCACTGTTTTGCAGCCGCATCCGTGTTTCCTGTCCGTCAAAAAAATGACCTGTCCTAGTCAATGGGTCCGTGAAAGAACACGGATGCACACAAGATTGGCATCCGCGTCCGTGATCCGTGGCCGTAGGTTACTTTCATACAGACGGATCCGAAGATCCGTCTGCATAAAAGCTTTTTCAGAGCTGGGTTTTCACTTTGTGAAAACTCAAAACCGACAGTATATTCTAACACAGAGGCGTTCCCATAGTGATGGGGACGCTTCTATTTAGAATATACTACGCACTGTGTACATGACTGCCCCCTGCTGCCTGGTTGCCATGGTTACTTAGCAATATTAGAAGCATCATACTTACCTGCTGCACTGTCTGTGACCGGCCGGGAGCTCCTCCTACTGGAGTAAGTGACAGATCATTAAGCAATGCGCCGCACAGACCTGTCACTTACCAGTAGGAGGAGCTCCCGGCCGGTCACAGACAGTGCAGCAGGTAAGTATGATGCTTCTAATATTGCTAAGTAACCATGGCAACCAGGACTACAGTAGTGTCCTGGTTGCCATGGTTACCGATCGGAGCCCCAGCGATTAAATTGGGACTCCGATCGGAACTCTCCGCTGCCACCAATGATCGGGGGGGGGGGGGCCGCACACTGGCCACCAATGATATTAAAACAATAGAGGGAGGGAGGGGGCCGTACACTGGCCACCAATGATATTAAAACAATAGAGGGAGGGAGGGGGCCGCACACTGGCCACCAATGATATTAAAACTGGGGAGGGAGGGGGGTCTGCCCCCTGCTGCCTGGCAGCCCCTGATCTCTTACAGGGGGCTATGATGAGCACAATTAACCCCTTCAGGTGCGGCACCTGAGGGGTTAATTGTGCTGATCACAGCCCCCTGTAAGAGATCAGGGGCTGCCAGGCAGCAGGGGGCAGTCATTTACACAGTTTGTAGGATATTCTAACTTGAAGCGTCCCCATCATCATGGGAACGCCTCTGTGTTAGAATATACTGTCGGATATGAGTTTCACGATCTAACTCAAATCCGATGGTATATTCTAACATAGAGGCGTTCCCATGGTGATGGGGACGCTTCAAGTTAAAATATACAATCAGATTGGAGAAAACTCTGATCCTATGGTATATTAACTCCTGACTTTACATTGAAAGTCAATGGGGGACGGATCCGTTTGCAATTGCACCATATTGTGTCAACGTCAAACGGATCCGTCCCCATTGACTTGCATTGTAAGTCAGGACGGATCCGTTTGGCTCCGCACGGCCAGGCGGACACCAAAACGACTTTTTTTTTTTTTTCATGTCCGTGTATCCTCCAAAAATCAAGGAAGACCCACGGACGAAAAAACGGTCACGGACTAACGGAACCCCGTTTTGCGGACAGTGAAAAAATACTGTCGTGTGCAGGAGGCCTAAGTCACAACAATAGACAATCGCAGTCTGCTTAAACGAAGAACACACAATTTGAATGTTACCATCAGAGGTCGCGCTACATTTTTTCTGGAAGAGTAAAAATACTACTCTTACCATTTTTGAGGAGTATTTTCAGCCGATGAGTACAAAAGTTATAGTAATTCAAATAGTTAATACGAAGGCCTACATAATATTAAGGGGTTGATATTTATGCAGGGAAACCATTACTAGTACTCTAGAACTGTCTACCATGCATAAATAGCAAATTTAGACCATTTTAAATTTAGCCGAGGTCACTGTTGCTCTGAGGGGGTCGGCACCACTGAGGTCACTGTTGCGCTGAAGGGTCGGCACCACTGAGGACACTGTTACAGTGATTTTATGAGGTTTAAAGGGTTTGTCCTGTTCTGGGGGTAATGTGGCTGATGGGGTTATGACTTATGAACAGACTGTGGCTGCTTCCTCTAATTACAGAACAGGCTGTCTCCAGTTGCTATAGGTAACAGCTGTACTGTACTCTTCAGTCCTCATGACGCACGCTGCCTGCACATTAGGAGCTGTACACTGCAGATAAGGGCGGGAAACTGAAACGTTGTCGGTGACACAACACTCACCATGCTGCCGGCCGTCACTAATGGGTAACCTGTGTGAAATGTGGCGTTACCGAACAGTTACTACTAGCAGGGCTGGTCCCTGACAGGGCGCACATTGCGGACGAGCACCGCTATAGCTCACATATATCCATATGTGTTCATAGCCGGATTAGGCTCATACAGCATGTGAGGCTGAACAAGTTAAAACAAGGCGCTGCAGCAAGGCCACTTACCCCGCCAGTGACGATCGCGTGCACCTCCTTCCTTACTTCAGAGCCATAAGCTCTGGCAGCCCGCTCAAACTGACCAATCACTAAGCTCCTTACTGTAAGGAGCTTTGTCATTGGTTGTTTCAGGCAGCAGCCACATCACTTCGCTGCCTGTGCCGTTCACAGCGCTCACTGCACTGATGAATGGCAGGGAAAAGTCTAAGGCGTATTGGTACGCCTTAGACTTTTTCCAGGGAGTAAAATGGCCTGAACAGGCGTCTGACGCTTGTACAGGCGTTATTGCGACCTCTGGTTACCATGTTTTTATTGAACCATATAAACATTCACAGTGCAGGTGGAAAGTATGTGAACCCTTGCAGTGCTCCAGACTAAAAAAAATACCTAGTAGCCATTGGCTCCTGAACTGAAAAATTTAGGAGCCAAATCAAATTTTTTGGTCGCCAAATCGAAACCGAATCAAAATTTTGGTATCGTGACAACGCTACGCCGATCAGATCGGCGTAGGGTTGTTTCTATACCAAATTTTTTATTTGCTTTCGTCACCATAAATAAGTATTGGGATACTCCAATACCGCGCAAAAAAAAGCCGCGTGCATTTCGCATTTTATGAAACGTTCGGCCCATAATAGAACAGTCCTATCCTATTTTTTGGGGTGACTAAAAAATGCCGAATGCTCACTGCATAGGAGATATTTTTTAATAGTTTGGACTTTTCGGATGCACCGCTATGTAATATGTTTATTTATTGTTTATATATTTTATATGTAAAATTGGGAAAGGGGGGATTTAAACTTAATATTTTCGGGTACTTTCACACCAGCGTTTTTCATTTCCGGCATAGAGTTCCGTCCTAGGGTCTCTATACCAGAAAAGAACTGATCAGTTTTATCCCCATGCATTCTGAATGGAGAGTAATCCGTTCAGGATGTCTTCAGTTCAGTCATTTTGACTGATCAGGCAAAAGATAAAACCGCAGCATGGTACGGTTTTATCTCCGGCGAAAAAAACGGAAGACTTGCCTGAATGCATTTTTCCCCATAGAAATGTATTAGTGCCAGATCCGGCATTCAAAATACCGGAATGCACCCGCATTAAATCTGGACCCATTCACTTCTTTGGGGCTGTGCACATGAGCGGTGATTTTCACGCATCACTTGTGCGTTGCGTGAAAATCACAGCATGCTCTATGTTGTGCGTTTTTCACGCAACGCAGGCCCC
This sequence comes from Bufo bufo, assembly GCF_905171765.1. Lineage (NCBI taxonomy): Eukaryota > Metazoa > Chordata > Amphibia > Anura > Bufonidae > Bufo > Bufo bufo. The sequence continues at coordinate 14,747 of NW_024400497.1, read as the reverse complement.
ATAGAAGTTAATAGGGCTGCGTGAAAATCGCAAGCATCCGCAAGCAAGTGTGGATGCGGTGCGACTTTCATGCATGGTTGCTAGGATGAAAGTCTATTCACTGTATTTTTCCCCTTTATGGTTATAAGGGAAAATAATAGCATTCTTTAATACAGAATGCTTAGTAGAAGGTCAATATAATAAACATTATATACACCCCAGTATAATAAACATTGGTGGTGCAGTGCGCCCTCCCAAAACCCCAGTATAATAAACATTGGTGGAGCAGTGTGCCCCCACCCCAACACCCCAGTATAATAAACATTGGTGGCGCAGTGGGCCGTGCCAATGAGGGTTAAAAATGTATTAACTCTCCTCCTCCAATTGATCGCGTAGCAGCCGATCTCCTGTTCTTTCTTCAGGACCTGCCAAAGGACCTGTCGTGACATGACTGTGCTCATCACATGGTACATCACATGATCCATCACCATGGTAATGGACCATGTGATGAGCTCAGTGACATCACCACAGGTCCTGAAGAAAGAACAGGAGACCGGCAGCTACGCGATCAATTGTATGAGGTGAGTTAATCTTCTTATTTTTTAACCCTCATTGGCACTTCCCACTGCGCCACCAATGTTTATTATATTGAGGGGGGGGGGGGGCGCACTGCGCCACCAATGTTTATTATACTGGGGTGTGTTGGGGGGCGCACTGTGCCACCAATAAAGATAACTGACCTGTTAATACAAATACAGGAGGCGGGTGCTGGAATCAAATAGCTGGCACCCGACCTCTATGACGGGGAGCTGCGATCTGCTGCAGTTAACACCTCAGGTACCGCACCTGAAGGGTTAACTGCCACTGATCGCAGCTCCCTGTCATAGAGGTCAGGTGCTGGCTATTTGATTCTGGCACCCGCCTCCTGTATTTGTATAAACAGGTCAGTTATCTTCATTGGTGGCGCAGTGGCCACAGCCCCTCCCCTCCTCCTCCCGTCTCTTCTTATTGGCGGAGGCAGCAGCACAGGGGGGGAGGGAGAGACTCCTTCTCCACTGCGCTCTGCGCTGCTGATAAGAACATCGGTGGCGGGGCAGAGAACTCATCTCCTGTGCCCCGCTGCTGTATTCAACTGCAGAGCTGCAGCAGGGGGTATAGTCGCAAATGGCGACCCAAGACTTTTTAGTAAATTCTAAGTCGCATTGGCGACCATTTTGGTCGCCATCTGGAGCCCTGCCTTGGATTTAATAACTGGTTGAACCTCCTTTTGGCAGCAATAACTTCAACCAAACGTTTCCTGTAGTTGCAGATCAGACGTGCACAACGGTCAGGAGTAATTCTTGACCATTCCTCTTTACAGAACTGTTTCAGTTCAGCAATATTCTTGGGATGTCTGGTGTGAATCGCTTTCTTGAGGTCATGCAACAGCTTCTCAATCGGGTTGAGGTCAGGACTCTGACTGGGCCACTCCAGAAGGCGTATTTTCTTCGGTTTAAGCCATTCTGTTGATTTACTTCTATGCTTTGGGTCGTTGTTCTGTTGCAACACCCATCTTCTGTTGAGCTTCAGCTGGTTTACAGATGGCCTTAAGTTCTTCTGAAAAATGTCTGGATAAACTTGGCAATTCATTTTTTCCTTCGATGATAGCAGTCTGTCCAGGCCCTGATGCAGCAAAGCAGCCCCAAACCATGATACCCCCACCACCATATTTCACAATTGGGATGAGGTATTGATGCTGGTGTGCTGTGCCTTTTTTTTTTCTCCACACAGTGTTGTGTGTTTCTTCCAAACAACTCAACTTTAGTTTCATCTGTCCATAGAATATTTTGCCAGTACCGCTGTGGAACATCCAGGTGCTCTCGTGCAAACTGTGAACGTGCAGCAATGTGTTTTTGGACAGCAGTGGCTTCCTCTGTGGTATCCTCCCATGAAATCCATTCTTGTTTAGTGTTTTAGGTATCGTAGATTCGCTAACAGGGATGTTAGCATATGCCAGAGACTTTTGTAAGTCTTTAGCTGACACTCTCTAGGATTCTTCTTCACCTCATTGAGCAGTCTGCTCTGTGCTCCCTCAGTCATCTTTACAGGATGGCCACTCCTAGGGAGAGTAGCAGCAGTGCTGAACTTTCTCCATTTTTATAGACAATTTGTCTTACCGTGGACTGATAAACAGCAAGGCTTTTGGAGATACTTTTAATCGTAGGTCTTCTGAGAGCTCTTTTGTGCAAGGCATCATTCACATCAGGCAATGCTGCTTGTGAAAAGCAAACCCAGAACACGTGTGTGTGTGTGTGTGTTTGTTTGTTTTTTTTGTTTTTTTTTATAGGGCAGCTGTAACCAACACATCCAATCTCCTCTTATTGATTGGACTCCAGTTGGTTGACACCTCACTCCAATTATTAGCTATTGGAGATGTCATTAGTCTAGGGCAGGGATCAGCAACCTCCGGCACTCCAGCTGTTCTGAAACTACAACTCCCAGAATCCTCCTTTAACTTCTGTGGGAGTTACAAGAACAGCAGAGTAAGTTTGCATGCTGGAAGTTGTAGTTTCACAGCAGCTGGAGTGCCGAAGGTTGCTGACCCCTGGTCTAGGGGTTCACATACTTTTTCCCCCTGCACTGTGAATGTTTACATGGTGTGTTCAATAAAACATGGTAACATTTAATTCTTTGTTATTAGTTTAAGCAGACTGTGATTGTCTATTGTTGTGACTTAGAAGCTCAGATCACATTTTCTGACCAATTCGTGCAGAAATCCATATTCCAAAGGGTTCACATACTTTATCTTGCAACTGTATGTATTTTTCGCCCTATAAGACGCAGTGTCGTCGTCGTCCCCCCCCCCCCCCCCCCCCCCTCCAAAAGTTGGGGGAAAATGCCCCTGCGTCTTATGGGGTGAATACTAATCAAGGGCTTCATTAGTACCGGAGGACCGGGAAACGGTGAAGGATCTGTGCTCGCCGCTTCCTGGTCCTCCGCAGGGCTGCGCACCATGTGACCTCACTGTGTGCACCCTTCACAGCTGACAGCCGAGAACCAGGAAGAAGAGAGAGCACTGGTGGTGACCCTTATGTAGGGGCTAATTTTTTGCAGGATGAGTGGTACCATTTTGGAGCCCATATGACACATTTTTGAGCATATAAAACACATTTTTGATTGCTTGGCATTACACTGTGATGTAAGGTGACGAAAAATGGCTTTAGCACAGGTGTTTTTTTTTTTTTTTTTTTTATATACGGATGTTGACCAGATGGGTGGATCATGTGATATTTTTATAGAGCAGGTTGTTATGGATGCAGTAGCAGGTAAGGACTGCAGAACGAGAATGTTTAGGATGAGCATTCTCGTCCTGGGTCCTTAAGCAGTTAACGCAGCCCCCTTTGAACCTATTAAATCCAGTTCTATTAAACACCTAACCCTGAAACTGGTTTTACTGGTAGCGTTAACATCTGCTCGTAGGATAAGTGAGTTGCAGGCAGTTTCAAAGAATTCCCCCGTTTACGACCATTCTTGATGACAGGGTTATTTATCCAGATCCTTTTTTTTTTTTTTTTTTTTTTTTTAATTAACCAAAGGTGTCCTCTAATCGTCATAGTTTCCAGGAGATACAATAGAACGGGAGAACTGATAACCTGAAGTCTCTATATAAACTCTTAGGCCTCGTTCCGTTTTTTGCGTTCCGTATATGGAATCATTCATTTCAATGGATCTACAAAAACCGAAGGTACTCGTTTGCCTTCTGTTGTTCCGTTCAAAGATGTAACATGTCCTATTATTGTCCGCATAACGGACAAGTATAGTACTGTTCTATCAGGGGCCAGCTGTTCTGTTCCGCAAAAAAACTAAATGCCCACGGACGTCATCCGTATTTATTGCGCACCGCTAAATACTGAAAGCCATACGGCCTTACTCTGATCTTCCTTTTCGGATAAAGGTGTTACAATCTGTGTTCCCTCCCTAAGGAAGGATTATTAATAATAATAATATATTTATTTATTTTTCTCTAATTCTCTCTGGGGTGCTGTCGTGGGGGAAGGGGGAAAATTATGATTACACTTACCGGTAATCGGATTTTCCAGACCCCACAACAGCACCCTTCCTTATTCTCTGCCTGGTATTTCTTTTCGTGGATTTCTCTAAGTTTCTCTTTAAGTTGCACTTGGGTGTTGCATATTTTAAAAAAAATGTTTAAAAAAGTAAGACATTTTTGTTTAAATATTAACTTTTTTTTTTTTATTAATTATCTTTATTAATTGATGTATCAAAACAGATTACAATAAACAAAAGGATTAAATAAATAATCCCCAACTTCAATATATTTTCCCCTTATCCCAATTCCCTGCACCAACCTAGGGATCGACCGATTATCGGTTTGACCGATATTATCGGCCGATATTCAGGATTTTGAACGTTATCAGTATCGGCATCTATTTTGCCGATATACCGATAACGTATGGGGAACACAGAACGCGCTGCTCTCAGTGTTCCCTCCGCAGCACAGGGGAGAAGGAAGCAGTGTCTCCCTCCCTCTGTGCTGCTGCTGCCGCCAATGAGAGGAGAGAAGTTAAGGAGGGGAGGGGCTGTGGCCACCGCTCCACCAATGAAGATAAGCCTTTCATTAATTCATATACAGGAGCTGGGAGCTGGCTGCAGAATCACATAGCCGGCTCCCGACCTCTATGAGCGGTAGCTGCGGTCCGCGGTAGTTAACCCCTCAGCTGCCGCGGATCGCAGCTACCGCTCATGGAGGTCGGGAGCCGGCTGTGTGATTCTGCAGCCAGTTCCCGCCTCCTGTATATGAATGATTGAGAGATTTATCTTCATTGGTGGCGCAGTGCGCCCCCCAGTATTAATCATTGGTGGCGCAGTGCGCCCCCCATCCCAATAGTAAAAACATTGGTGGCGCAGTGCGCCCCCCCCCAAGCCCCCCAGTATTAATCATTGGTGGCGCAGTGCGCCCCCCATCCCAATCCCAATAGTAAAAACATTGGTGGCGCAGTGCGCCTCCCCCACAGTATTAATCATTGGTGGCCGTGGCCACAGGATCCCCTCCTCCGATCGGAGCCCCAGCAGTGTAATCCTGGGGCTCTGATTGGTTACCATGGCAGCCAGGACGCTATTGAAGCCCTGGCTGCCATGATGAGCTCCATGCTGCTGTGTGCACAAAGCACAGAGCAGCAGGGACAGTGCGAGCTCCTATTCACCCTGATAGAGATCTATCAGGGTGAATAGGACAAGGGTTCTAGTCCCTAAGGGGGCTAAAAGTCAGTAAAAAAAAAAACCACAAAAATATTAAGTATAAATGAAAAAGATTTACAAAAAATAAATACACATTAACAATAAACATTAATTTTCAGCAGATTTGTGTAGGAAATTTATTAATTTTTTCTCAAAAATGAAAATTCCCAGAATATCGGTATAAATTATCGGCCTGAAAGTTCACAAATTATCGGTATCGGCCCTAAAAAATCAATATCTGTCGATTCCCTACAACAACCCCCCTCCCCATACCTGTGATGCGTCCAAAAAAAATAAAATTGATGCAATGAAATCTTCCAACCGCCCCATATCTTAATCCACTTCTCATCCGCTTCCCTCTGTTTATACACGATTTGCTCGTAGTTTTTTACCTTATTTAACTAGATTTATCCATGTATTTAGCTCTGGGGTATGTCGAGCAAACCAAGTCCGACTAACCAGAATTCTAACTAACAGCAGTATCCTGCCTAGGAAGATCTTTTGATAGTTGTGGCTATTTTATTTTGGAAAAATCATTAAGCAAAAACACTTTGTAGTTCAAAGGGTATTCGTATTTTTAGTTTGTAGGTGAAGTTATTTATGCTATTCCAGTATTTTATAAGTTCTGGGCAGGTCCAGATCATATGGAGATAGTCCGCACCTGAGGTGTCACATTTAGTGCACTTAGACGTATCTCTTAGCCCACATTTATTCAACCATGTAGGGGTGACATATAGTCTGTGGCAAATGTTAAAGTGTACTAGAACATGATTAAAGTTCTGCGATAGTGAACCTAGATTCCCAAAAATATTCCCCTACCCTTCTGGTTGTATATTCGGACAATCCATCTCCCAGGCTCTTTGTCCTGGTGACTGTGTATCACTAAACCGTGCCTTAAGTAATAGTTTATATATCGTATTTTTCGCTTTATAAAACGCACCTAGGTTTTTGAGGAGGAAAATAAGAAAATAATATTTTGAACCAAAAGGTGTGCTTTTGGTAGCTTTTGAACTAATGGTGGTCTGTGGATGACACTGTTATGGGGGATCTGTGGATGACACTGTTATGGGGGGGATCTGTGGATGACACTGTTATGGGGGGGATCTGTGGATGACACTGTTATGGGGGGGGATCTGTGGATGACACTGTTATGGGGGGGATCTGTGGATGACACTGTTATGGGGGGGATCTGTGGATGACACTGTTATGGGGGGGATCTGTGGATGACACTGTTATGGGGGGGATCTGTGGATGACACTGTTATGGGGGGGATCTGTGGATGACACTGTTATGGGGGGATCTGTGGATGACACTGTTATGGGGGGATCTGTGGATGACACTGTTATGGGGGGATCTGTGGATGACACTGTTATGGGGGGATCTGTGGATGACACTGTTATGGGGGGGGATCTGTGGATGACGCACTGTTATGGGGGGGGATCTGTGGATGACGCACTGTTATGGGGGGGATCTGTGGATGACGCACTGTTATGGGGGGGATCTGTGGATGACTCACTGTTATGGGGGGGGATCTGTGGATGACACTGTTATGGGGGGATCTGTGGATGACAGTTATGGGGGGATCTGTGGATGACGCACTGTTATGGGGGGGGATCTGTGGATGACGCACTGTTATGGGGGGGGATCTGTGGATGACGCACTGTTATGGGGGGGATCTGTGGATGACGCACTGTTATTGGGGGGGATCTGTGGATGACGCACTGTTATTGGGGGGGATCTGTGGATGACGCACTGTTATGGGGGGATCTGTGCATGGCACTGAGGGGGATCTGTGCATGGCACTTATGTCATCCACAGATCCCCATAAGTCTCATCTACAGATCCCCCATCAGATGCATCAGTGTGGAGGGAGGAGGCGGAGACACTCATGGCGGGGCCCGGTGCAGTGACTCTACTCTAATACACCGGGCCCCGCAACTGTTAAACATTCAATCTGATCTATATCTAATAGTATATGCTCTGTACGGCTCTTACTGTAGTACCGTAAGTATAGCGCAGACCGGCATCTCCCTCTGTCATGCGCCGCCTGCCCCAGCTCCCTCTGTCATGCGCCGCCTGCCCCAGCTCCCTCTGTCATGCGCCGCCTGCCCCAGCTCCCTCTGTCATGCGCCGCCTGCCCCAGCTCCCTCTGTCATGCGCCGCCTGCCCCAGCTCCCTCTGTCATGCGCCGCCTGCCCCAGCTCCCTCTGTCATGCGCCGCCTGCCCCAGCTCCCTCTGTCATGCGCCGCCTGCCCCAGCTCCCTCTGTCATGCGCCGCCTGCCCCAGCTCCCTCTGTCATGCGCCGCCTGCCCCAGCTCCCTCTGTCATGCGCCGCCTGCCCCAGCTCCCTCTGTCATGCGCCGCCTGCCCCAGCTCCCTCTGTCATGCGCCGCCTGCCCCAGCTCCCTCTGTCATGCGCCGCCTGCCCCTTCATTCATAAAGTGAGATAAGAAGGCAGGGAGGCGCGGCAAGCGGCGCATGACGAGGGAGGCGGGGCATGACGAGGGAGGCGCGGCAAGCGGGGCATGACGAGGGAGGTGCGGCAAGCGGGGCATGACGAGGGAGGTGCGGGTCTGCGCTATACTTACGGTACTACAGTAAGAGCCGTACAGAGCATATACTATTCGATATAGATCAGATTGAATGTTTAACAGTTGCGGGGCCCGGTGTATTAGAGTAGAGTCACTGCACCGGGCCCCGCCATGAGTGTCTCCGCCTCCTCCCTCCACACTGATGCATCTGATGGGGGATCTGTAGATGACATAAGTGCCATCCACAGATCCCCCCCCCCCCCTCAGTGCCATCCACAGATCCCCCCCCATAACAGTGCGTCATCCACAGATCCCCCCATAACAGTGCGTCATCCACGGATCCCCCCCCATAACAGTGTGTCATCCACAGATCCCCCCCCCCATAACAGTGTGTCATCCACAGATCCCCCCCCCCCATAACAGTGTGTCATCCACAGATCCCCCCCCCCCCATAACAGTGTGTCATCCACAGATCCCCCCCCATAACAGTGTGTCATCCACAGATCCCCCCCCCATAACAGTGTGTCATCCACAGATCCCCCCCCCATAACAGTGTGTCATCCACAGATCCCCCCCCATAACAGTGCGTCATCCACAGATCCCCCCCCCCATAACAGTGCGTCATCCACAGATCCCCCCCATACTCTATCTATCTCTCTATCTCTATTTGAAATCTTCATTCTAGAAAGTGTCCTCCCTGTCCAATCATTCAAGAAGGATGAACTATCTATATCCAACACCAGTTTATCGTCCAGACTAGATAATGCTGAACGCAATTGAAAGTACCTAAACCATGAAAGGTTTTCTACATTGTGTGATAGCTCTGTAAATGACTTAATCTCTATCCTTAACCTCTTGCCGCTACGCTAACGCCAAAAGGCGTCATTGCGGCGGCTCTCCCAGGCTACACTAACGCCGATTGGCGTCATCTCGCGTGAGCCGAGATTTCCTGTGAACGCGCGCACACAGGCGCGCGCGTTCACAGGATCGGAAGGTAAGCGAGTGGATCTTCAGCCTGCCAGCGGCGATCGTTCGCTGGCAGGCTGGAGATGCGATTTTTTTTTTTTAACCCCTAACAGGTATATTAGACGCTGTTTTGATAACAGCGTCTAATATACCTGCTACCTGGTCCTCTGGTGGTCTCTTTTGCTTGGATCAACCACCAGAGGACACAGGTAGCTCAGTAAAGTAGCACCAAACACCACTACACTACACTACACCCCCCCTGTCACTTATTAACCCCTTATGAACCACTGATCACCCCATATAGACTCCCTGATCACCCCCCTGTCATTGATCACCCCCCTGTAAGGCTCCATTCAGACGTCCGTATGATTTTTACGGATCCACTGATACATGGATCGGATCCGCAAAACACATACGGACATCTGAATGGAGCCTTACAGGGGGGTGATCAATGACAAGGGGGTGATCACCCCATATAGACTCCCTGATCACCCCCCTGTCAGGCTCCATTCAGATGTCCGTATGTGTTTTGCGGATCCGATCCATGTATCCGTGGATCCGTAAAAAACATACGGACGTCTAAATGGAGCCTTACAGGATGGTGATCAATGACAGGGGGGTGATCACCCCATATAGACTCCCTGATCACCCCCCTGTAAGGCTCCATTCAGACATTTTTTTGGCCCAAGTTAGCGGAAATTATTATTATTTTTTTTTTTTCTTACAAAGTCTCATATTCCACTAACTTGTGTCAAAAAATAAAATCTCACATGAACTCACCATACCCCTCACGGAATCCAAATGCGTAAAAATTTTTTGACATTTATATTCCAGACTTCTTCTCACGCTTTAGGGCCCCTAAAATGCCAGGGCAGTATAAATACCCCACATGTGACCCCATTTCGGAAAGTAGACACCCCAAGGTATTCGCTGAGGGGCATACTGAGTCCATGAAAGATTGAAACTTTTGTCCCAAGTTAGCGGAAAGGGAGACTTTGTGAGAAAAAACTAAAAAAAATCAATTTCCGCTAACTTGTGGCAAAAAAAAAAAAATTCTATGAACTCTCCATGCCCCTCATTGAATACCTTGGGGTGTCTTCTTTCCAAAATGGGGTCACATGTGGTGTATTTATACTGCCCTGGCATTCTAGGGGCCCTAAAGCGTGAGAAGAAGTCTGGGATCCAAATGTCTAAAAATGCCCTCCTAAAAAAAATGTGGGCCCCTTTGCGTATCTAGGCTGCAAAAAAGTGTCACATCTGGTATCGCCGTACTCAGGAGAAGTTGGGGAATGTGTTTTGGGGTGTCATTTTACATATACCCATGCTGGGTGAGAGAAATATCTCAGTCAAATGCCAACTTTGTATAAAAAAATGGGAAAAGTTGTCTTTTGCTGAGATATTTCTCTCACCCAGCATGGGTATATGTAAAAAGACACCCCAAAATACATTGCCCAACTTCTCCTGAGTACGGCGATACCAGATGTGTGACACTTTTTTGCAGCCTAGGTGGGCAAAGGGGCCCACATTCCAAAGAGCACCTTTAGGATTTCACCGGCCATTTTTTACAGATTTTGATTTCAAACTACTTACCACACATAAGGGCCCCTAGAATGTCAGGGCAGTATAACTACCCCACAAGTGACCCCATTTTGGAAAGAAGACACCCCAAGGTATTTCGTGATGGACATAGTGAGTTCATGGAAGTTTTTTTATTTTTTGTCACAAGTTAGTGGAATATGAGACTTTGTAAGAAAAAAAAAAATCATCATTTTCCGCTAACTTGTGACAAAAAATAAAAAGTTCTATGAACTCACTATGCCCATCAGCGAATACCTTAGGCTGTCTACTTTCCGAAATGGGGTCATTTGTGGGGGTTTTCTACTGTCTGGGCATTGTAGAACCTCAGGAAACATGACGTGCTCAGAAAGTCAGAGCTGCTTTAAAAAGCGGAAATTCACATTTTTGTACCATAGTTTGTAAACGCTATAGCTTTTACCCAAACCATTTTTTTTTTTTTTTACCGAAACATTTTTTTTTTTTATCAAAGACATGTAGAACAATAAATTTAGATAAAAATTTATATATGGATGTCGGTTTTTTTGCAAAATTTTACAACTGAAGGTGAAAAATGACATTTTTTTTGCAAAAAAAAATCTGTAAATTTCGATTAATAACAAAAAATGTCAGCAGCAATGAAATACCACCAAATGAAAGCTCTATTAGTGAGAAGAAAAGGAGGTAAAATTCATTTGGGTGGTAAGTTGCATGACCGAGCAATAAACCGCTAAAGTTGTGGAGTGCCGATTTGTAAAAAAGGGCCTGGTCACTAGGGGGGTATAAACCTGTGGTCCTAAGTGGTTAATTACTTGTGAAATATACAAAATTCTATTCTTTTGTCAAAATGTGTCCACTGCAATACCATCTAACATCTGTAAGTTTATATTATGCCAAAGAGGCGTGAATGTAAGTGAACCCTTTACCTTCAACCATGTTCTAGTAGTAGCCCACACTTTCAAAAGTAGTTTTATAGTCTCTCTGTAACCCTGCTCTTGGCTCCTCAGTAGCCCGGATTCCAGCAGGGTAAATATATTATTATGAGCGTAGCTCCCTACTAACCTCCCTAAAAGTGCACTGTTTTTTGATTCATAGCACATCAATAACTGGGCAGCTATAAAATACCCTTTAAGATAGGGGAGGTTTAAACCAGTTTGATGCCAATAGACCCGTTACCACAGAAAGAGGTTCTTGTGACTCAGTTGGACATTGTTGACACTTTTCAATACTTGGGCCTGATTATATCGCCCAGGGTTGAAAACTTTGTACAACTTAATTTGATCCCCCTAATAACGAAAACTAGAGCTAAAATAGGGATCTGGCTGAGACTTCCCCTATCCAGAGCTGACCGAGTTTCACTGGTCAAAATGGTGATACTACCACAATTCCTTTATGTGCTTAGGAATACACCTATTTGGATAGAAGATATATATTTTTAACTTATGGATAGAATAATGATTTTAGTATTGGGAAGAAAACGAGTTCGAATAAAATTAGAATATCTATATAAACCACTGGAGTGCCCCCTGGTGTATTCCTAAGCACATAAAGGAATTGTGGTAGTATCACCATTTTGACCAGTGAAACTCTGTCAGCTCTGGATAGGGGAAGTCTCAGCCAGATCCCTATTTTAGCTCTAGTTTTCGTTATTAGGGAGATCAAATTAAGTTGTACAAAGTTTTCAACCCTGGGCGATATAATCAGGCCCAAGTATTGAAAAGTGTCAACAATGTCCAACTTAGTCACAAGAACCTCTTTCTGTGGGAACGGGTCTATTGGCATCAAACTGGTCTTATTAACTTTGACCAGAGTCACTCTAATGCTCTGTAAACCACTAAGGTGGGAGAGAGGAGAACCCTACAATTGCTTAGCTCTTCATCAGAATAAAGTTAGGCTACTTTCACACTTGCGTTTTGGCTTTCCACTTGTGAGATCCATCATGGCCTCTCACAAGCGGTCCAAAACGAATCAGTTTTGCCCTAATGCATTCTGAATGGATAAGGATCCGCTCAGAATGCATCAGTTTGCCTCCGATCAGTCTCCATTCTGCTCTGGAGGCGGACATCAAAACATGCCTGCAGCGTTATGCTGTCCGCTTGACGAAACTGAGTCAATCTGGCACAATAGAAAACCGATCCGTCTCCCATTGACTTTCAATGGAGTTCATGACTGATCTGTCTTGGCTATGTTACAGATAATACAAACGGATCCGTTCATGACTGATGCATGCGGTTGTATTATTGTAACGGATCTGTTTTTGCAGATTCATAACGGATCTGCCTAAAACGCGAGTGTGAAAGCAGCCTAACTCTCCATATATGGTCGTAAAATACTTTATGGGCACACTGCAGGTCTCAGAAGTGAAGGAACACCATATGGCTGGCCCCACGTCTCTACTGTTAGCTCAAGATGTGTAAATCGCCACATTGGGCCTTAAAGGGGTTTTCCAGGATTGAGGACTTTGTTCCATTAGTACAAGACAGACATACATATAACATACATCCATGTCCTACCTTTTCCACATGTTTCTGAAGGCCTGTTTTCTTATAGGAAATTCTTTGCCGGAAGTTAATTTTTTTTATTTGCCTCTGTGACATACTGTGTTCCCTGCATTATGTATGATGAACAACGGACTCGTACTATTGGATTTATTTTGTGGTGGCTTTTCTTGTATTTTAGAATGGAGAGATCATACCTGTTGATGTAAATGTTGGTGAAAAAGTTCTTCTTCCCGAATATGGAGGAACCAAAGTTGTGCTTGATGATAAGGTATTCCAAAGGTTTATTGCCATCTTCTGAATGATGTAGCTAAGGTGATTTGAACTAATGTGCATGGCAGCACACAATTACACATGCAAACAATAGAACTAGGGATTATTCTGGACCTAACCTAAGCCTACAATTAGGGATGAGCAAATCAACTTTGGATGAAACATCTGAAGCTGATTTGCATAAAACTTTGTTCTAATACTGTACATAGCAGGAGCTCATCCCTACCTACAATGTTCAGGGCAGCCTTAGGAGAGGCAGTTCTTTTAGTGTTAGGTACCTATCTGCAGAAGCCACCTTGATGCCGGTAGATGGGCCCGACACACGTTTGATCAAAAAATGTGCACAAAGAGCTTCCTTTTTTCATGTATAGTACCACAATAATCCCTAGTTCTATTGTTTGCATGTGTAATGGTGTGCTGCCATCGTTTTTGCTTGCTAACTTTATGGATGTACACCTGTGACTTTGGATGTGCTAGTTAGGCTACTTTCACACCTGCGTTCGGGTGTCCGCTCGTGAGCTCCGTTTGAAGGGGCTCACAAGCGGCCCCGAACGCAGCCGTCCGGCCCTAATGCATTCTCGGTGGAGGCGGATCCGCTGAGAATGCATCAGTCTGCCAGCGTTCAGCCTCCGCTCCGTTGGCGGACACCTGAACGCTGCTTGCAGCGTTCGGGTGTCCGCCTGGCCGTGCGGAGGCAAGCGGATCCGTCCAGACTTACAATGTAAGTCAATGGGGACGGATCCGCTTGAAGATGACACTATATGGCTCAATCTTCAAACGGATCCGCCCCCATTGACTTTCCATGTAAAGTCTGGACGGATCCGCACAGGCTACTTTCACACTTAGAACAATTTCTAAGTTATAATGCAGACTGATCCGTTCTGAACGGATGCAAACGTCTGCATTATAGGAGCGGATCCGTCTGATGAAACATCAGACGGACCCGCTCCGAACGCTAGTGTGAAAGTAGCCTTAGTCTGTTATCTTGTTGAACTAATGTACTTTATTTTTTTTTCATTGCAGGAATACTATTTATTCAGAGATGGTGACATTTTAGGAAAATTCCTGCCATAACTGCAATTATTTTTTTTTTGCCTTTTTCTCCATTCCAAAGGCTATTGGAAGCTAACATGATGTAATTATTGTAATGTATTTGCTACAATAAAATTATAAAAATACTTTTCTTTGTACATGTAAGACTGCATTTTTTAAAAAGGTTTACATACAGCTTTATTTGTGTAAGAACAGTGAGTAAGGAAGGCCTTTAAGCAAAAATAAACATGATTTAAATGGTACCTTTTGTTATTTTCTTCTGATGTTCATAAACAGTAAAAACGTGGTTTTAATTATATGCAAATGAGGGCTTACAAGTAACTTGTCCAGGGGAGGCATTTGGGCAGTAAGTGCCTAAGCCCCTCTGCCTTCTGCGTGAATAGCTCCTCCCTAACCCCTCATCTGGCCCGCCTTGTAATCCCTGCGTCATCCTGTTGAGTGGCTGCCATGCTGTGCTTGTGCAGTTCACTGCTGGGCCCAGGCATGTGCTCTGTTCTGACCACTGTGGGCATTGGCATCGCTCCCAGCAGTGCGCGTGCTCCAGCTAACGGCATTCTACTAGGGATAGCTGGCGCCAGGCCTGGCCATGAACTGCGCACATGTAGGATCTTGGCCACTCAACAGGATGCCGCAGAGTACCATTTTAACCATGT
>NW_024400496.1:0-29399 GCF_905171765.1 Bufo bufo | reverse complement strand
AATTCAGAAAGCCACAGATTATAGACACTATAGAAGGCCCAGAGCATTGGAATCTGCAATACAATGTTTCCTGATGTAGTTACAGCATTGTATACAGAACGCCACAGATTCTAGACACTATCTTAGGCCCAGATTGCTGGAATCTGCCATACAGACATGGTTTTCCGATGTATTACACTGTGAACTACAGAACGCCACAGATTATAGACACTATAGAAGGCCCAGAGCTTTGGAATCTGCAATACAATGTTTCCTGATGTAGTTACAGCATTGTATACAGAACGCCACAGATTCTAGACACTATCTTAGGCCCAGATTGCTGGAATCTGCCATACAGACATGGTTTTCCGATGTATTACACTGTGAACTACAGAACGCCACAGATTATAGACGCTATAGAGGGCCCAGAGCATTGGAATCTGCAATACAATGTTTCCTTATGTAGTTACAGCATTGTATACAGAACGCCACAGATTCTAGACACTATCTTAGGCCCAGATTGCTGGAATCTGCCATACAGACATGGTTTTCTGATGTATTACACTGTGAACTACAGAACGCCACAGATTATAGACGTTATAGAGGGCCCAGAGCATTGGAATCTGCAATACAATGTTTCCTGATGTAGTTACAGCATTGTATACAGAACGCCACAGATTCTAGACACTATCTTAGGCACAGATTGCTGGAATCTGCCATACAGACATGGTTTTCCGATGTATTACACTGTGAACTACAGAACGCCACAGATTATAGACACTATAGAAGGCCCAGAGCATTGGAATCTGCAATACAATGTTTCCTGATGTAGTTACAGCATTGTATACAGAACGCCACAGATTCTAGACACTATCTTAGGCCAAGATTGCTGGAATCTACCATACAGACATGGTTTTCTGATGTATTACACTGTGAACTACAGAACGCCACAGATTATAGACACTATAGAAGGCCCAGAGCATTTGGAATATGCAATACAATGTTTCCTGATGTAGTTACAGCTTTGTATACAGAACGCCACAGATTCTAGACACTATCTTAGGCCCAGATTGCTGGAATCTGCCATACAGACATGGTTTTGCCATGTATTACACTGTGAACTACAGAAAGCCACAGATTATAGACACTATAGAAGGCCCAGAGCATTGTAATCTGCAATACAATGTTTTCTGATGTAGTTACAGCATTGTATACAGAACGCCACAGATTCTAGACACTATTTTAGGCCCAGATTGCTCGAATCTGCCATACAGACATGGTTTTCCTAAGTATTACACTGTCAACTACAGAAAGCCACAGATTATAGACACTATAGAAGGCCCAGAGCATTGGAATCTGCAATACAATGTTTCCTAATGTAGTTTCAGCATTGTATACAGAACGCCACAGATTCTAGACACTATCTTAGGCCTAGATTGCTGGAATCTGCCAAACAGACATGGTTTTGCCATGTATTACACTGTGAACTACAGAACGCCACAGATTATAGACACTATAGAAGGCCCAGAGCATTGTAATCTGCAATACAATGTTTTCTGATGTAGTTACAGCATTGTATACAGAACGCCACAGATTCTAGACACTATCTTAGGCCCAGATTGCTGGAATCTGCCATACAGACATGGTTTTCCTAAGTATTACACTGTCAACTACAGAAAGCCACAGATTATAGACACTATAGAAGGCCCAGAGCATTGGAATCTGCAATACAATGTTTCCTGATGTAGTTTCAGCATTGTATACAGAACGCCACAGATTCTAGACACTATCTTAGGCCCAGATTGCTGGAATCTGCCATACAGACATGGTTTTCCGATGTATTACACTGTGAACTACAGAACGCCACAGATTATAGACACTATAGAAGGCCCAGAGCTTTGGAATCTGCAATACAATGTTTCCTGATGTAGTTACAGCATTGTATACAGAACGCCACAGATTCTAGACACTATCTTAGGCCCAGATTGCTGGAATCTGCCATACAGACATGGTTTTCCGATGTATTACACTGTGAACTACAGAACGCCACAGATTATAGACACTATAGAAGGCCCAGAGCTTTGGAATCTGCAATACAATGTTTCCTGATGTAGTTACAGCATTGTATACAGAACGCCACAGATTCTAGACACTATCTTAGGCCCAGATTGCTGGAATCTGCCATACAGACATGGTTTTCCGATGTATTACACTGTGAACTACAGAACGCCACAGATTATAGACGCTATAGAGGGCCCAGAGCATTGGAATCTGCAATACAATGTTTCTTTATGTAGTTACAGCATTGTATACAGAACGCCACAGATTCTAGACACTATCTTAGGCCCAGATTGCTGGAATCTGCCATACAGACATGGTTTTCCAATGTATTACACTGTGAACTACAGAACGCCACAGATTATAGACACTATAGAAGGCCCAGAGCATTGGAATCTGCAATACAATGTTTCCTGATGTAGTTACAGCATTGTATACAGAACGCCACAGATTCTAGACACTATCTTAGGCCAAGATTGCTGGAATCTACCATACAGACATGGTTTTCTGATGTATTACACTGTGAACTACAGAACGCCACAGATTATAGACACTATAGAAGGCCCAGAGCTTTGGAATATGCAATACAATGTTTCCTGATGTAGTTACAGCTTTGTATACAGAACGCCACAGATTCTAGACACTATCTTAGGCCCAGATTGCTGGAATCTGCCATACAGACATGGTTTTGCCATGTATTACACTGTGAACTACAGAACGCCACAGATTATAGACACTATAGAAGGCCCAGAGCATTGTAATCTGCAATACAATGTTTCCTGATGTAGTTACAGCATTGTATACAGAACGCCACAGATTCTAGACACTATCTTAGGCCCAGATTGCTCGAATCTGCCATACAGACATGGTTTTCCTAAGTATTACACTGTCAACTACAGAAAGCCACAGATTATAGACACTATAGAAGGCCCAGAGCATTGGAATCTGCAATACAATGTTTCCTAATGTAGTTTCAGCATTGTATACAGAACGCCACAGATTCTAGACACTATCTTAGGCCTACATTGCTGGAATCTGCCAAACAGACATGGTTTTGCCATGTATTACACTGTGAACTACAGAACACCACAGATTATAGACACTATAGAAGGCCCAGAGCATTGTAATCTGCAATACAATGTTTTCTAATGTAGTTACAGCATTGTATACAGAACGCCATAGATTATAGACACTATCTTAGGCCCAGATTGCTCGAATCTGCCATACAGACATGGTTTTCCTAAGTATTACACTGTCAACTACAGAAAGCCACAGATTAAAGACACTATAGAAGGCCCAGAGCATTGGAATCTGCAATACAATGTTTCCTGATGTAGTTACAGCATTGTATACAGAACACCACAGATTCTAGACACTATCTTAGGCCCAGATTGCTGGAATCTGCCATACAGACATGGTTTACACTGTGAACTACAGAACGCCACATATTATAGACACTATAGAAGGCCCAGAGCTTTGGAATCTGCAATACAATGTTTCCTGATGTAGTTACAGCATTGTATACAGAACGCCACAGATTCTAGACACCATATTAGGCCCAGATTGCTGGAATCTGCCATACAGACATGGTTTTCCGATATATTACACCGTGAACTACAGAACGCCACAGATTATAGACGCTATAGAGGGCCCAGAGCATTGGAATCTGCAATACAATGTTTCTTTATGTAGTTACAGCATTGTATTTAACATGCCACAGATTCTAGACACTATCTTAGGCCCAGATTGCTGGAATCTGCCATACAGACATGGTTTTCTGATGTATTACACTGTGAACTACAGAACGCCACAGATTATAGACGTTATAGAGGGCCCAGATCATTGGAATCTGCAATACAATGTTTCCTGATGTAGTTACAGCATTGTATACAGAACGCCACAGATTCTAGACACTATCTTAGGCACAGATTGCTGGAATCTGCCATACAGACATGGTTTTCCGATGTATTACACTGTGAACTACAGAACGCCACAGATTATAGACAATATAGAAGGCCCAGAGCATTGGAATCTGCAATACAATGTTTCCTGATGTAGTTACAGCATTGTATACAGAACGCCACAGATTCTAGACACTATCTTAGGCCAAGATTGCTGTAATCTGCCATACAGACATGGTTTTCTGATGTATTACACTGTGAACTACAGAACGCCACAGATTATAGACACTATAGAAGGCCCAGAGCATTTGGAATATGCAATACAATGTTTCCTGATGTAGTTACAGCTTTGTATACAGAACGCCACAGATTCTAGACACTATCTTAGGCCCAGATTGCTGGAATCTGCCATACAGACATGGTTTTGCCATGTATTACACTGTGAACTACAGAAAGCCACAGATTATAGACACTATAGAAGGCCCAGAGCATTGTAATCTGCAATACAATGTTTTCTGATGTAGTTACAGCATTGTATACAGAACGCCACAGATTCTAGACACTATTTTAGGCCCAGATTGCTCGAATCTGCCATACAGACTTGGTTTTCCTAAGTATTACACTGTCAACTACAGAAAGCCACAGATTATAGACACTATAGAAGGCCCAGAGCATTGGAATCTGCAATACAATGTTTCCTAATGTAGTTTCAGCATTGTATACAGAACGCCACAGATTCTAGACACTATCTTAGGCCTAGATTGCTGGAATCTGCCAAACAGACATGGTTTTGCCATGTATTACACTGTGAACTACCGAACGCCACAGATTATAGACACTATAGAAGGCCCAGAGCATTGTAATCTGCAATACAATGTTTTCTGATGTATTTACAGCATTGTATACAGAACGCCACAGATTCTAGACACTATCTTAGGCCCATATTGCTGAAATCTGCCATACAGACATGGTTTTCCGATGTATTACACTGTGAACTACAGAACGCCACAGATTATAGACACTATAGAAGGCCCAGAGCTTTGGAATCTGCAATACAATGTTTCCTGATGTAGTTACAGCATTGTATACAGAACGGCACAGATTCTAGACACCATATTAGGCCCAGATTGCTGGAATCTGCCATACAGACATGGTTTTCCGATATATTACACTGTGAACTACAGAACGCCACAGATTATAGACGCTATAGAGGGCCCAGAGCATTGGAATCTGCAATACAATGTTTCTTTATGTAGTTACAGCATTGTATACAGAATGCCAAGAATTCTAGACACTATCTTAGGCCCAGATTGCTGGAATCTGCCATACAGACTTGGTTTGCCGATGTATTACACAGTGAACTACAGAAAGCCACAGATTATAGACACTATAGAGGGCCCAGAGCTTTGGAATCTGCAATACAATGTTTCCTGATGAAGTTACAGCATTGTATACAGAACGCCACAGATTCTAGACACTATCTTAGGCCCAGATTGCTGGAATCTGCCATACAGACATGGTTTTCTGATGTATTACACTGTGAACTACAGAACGCCACAGATTATAGACGTTATAGAGGGCACAGAGCATTGGAATCTGCAATACAATGTTTCCTGATGTAGTTACAGCATTGTATACAGAACGCCACAGATTCTAGACACTATCTTAGGCACCGATTGCTGGAATCTGCCATACAGACATGGTTTTCCAATGTATTACACTGTGAACTACAGAACGACACAGATTATAGACACTATAGAAGGCCCAGAGCATTGGAATCTGCAATACAATGTTTCCTGATGTAGTTACAGCATTGTATACAGAACGCCACAGATTCTAGACACTATCTTAGGCCAAGATTGCTGGAATCTACCATACAGACATAGTTTTCTGATGTATTACACTGTGAACTACAGAACGCCACAGATTATAGACACTATAGAAGGCCCAGAGCTTTGGAATATGCAATACAATGTTTCCTGATGTAGTTACAGCTTTGTATACAGAACGCCACAGATTCTAGACACTATCTTAGGCCCAGATTGCTGGAATCTGCCATACAGACATGGTTTTGCCATGTATTACACTGTGAACTACAGAACGCCACAGATTATAGACACTATAGAAGGCCCAGAGCATTGTAATCTGCAATACAATGTTTTCTGATGTAGTTACAGCATTGTATACAGAACGCCACAGATTCTAGACACTATCTTAGGCCCAGATTGCTCGAATCTGCCATACAGACATGGTTTTCCTAAGTATTACACTGTCAACTACAGAAAGCCACAGATTATAGACACTATAGAAGGCCCAGAGCATTGGAATCTGCAATACAATGTTTCCTAATGTAGTTTCAGCATTGTATACAGAACGCCACAGATTCTAGACACTATCTTAGGCCTACATTGCTGGAATCTGCCAAACAGACATGGTTTTGCCATGTATTACACTGTGAACTACAGAACACCACAGATTATAGACACTATAGAAGGCCCAGAGCATTGTAATCTGCAATACAATGTTTTCTAATGTAGTTACAGCATTGTATACAGAACGCCATAGATTATAGACACTATCTTAGGCCCAGATTGCTCGAATCTGCCATACAGACATGGTTTTCCTAAGTATTACACTGTCAACTACAGAAAGCCACAGATTAAAGACACTATAGAAGGCCCAGAGCATTGGAATCTGCAATACAATGTTTCCTGATGTAGTTACAGCATTGTATACAGAACACCACAGATTCTAGACACTATCTTAGGCCCAGATTGCTGGAATCTGCCATACAGACATGGTTTTCCGATGTATTACACTGTGAACTACAGAACGCCACATATTATAGACACTATAGAAGGCCCAGAGCTTTGGAATCTGCAATACAATGTTTCCTGATGTAGTTACAGCATTGTATACAGAACGCCACAGATTCTAGACACCATATTAGGCCCAGATTGCTGGAATCTGCCATACAGACATGGTTTTCCGATATATTACACTGTGAACTACAGAACGCCACAGATTATAGACGCTATAGAGGGCCCAGAGCATTGGAATCTGCAATACAATGTTTCTTTATGTAGTTACAGCATTGTATTTAACATGCCACAGATTCTAGACACTATCTTAGGCCCAGATTGCTGGAATCTGCCATACAGACATGGTTTTCTGATGTATTACACTGTGAACTACAGAACGCCACAGATTATAGACGTTATAGAGGGCCCAGAGCATTGGAATCTGCAATACAATGTTTCCTGATGTAGTTACAGCATTGTATACAGAACGCCACAGATTCTAGACACTATCTTAGGCACAGATTGCTGGAATCTGCCATACAGACATGGTTTTCCGATGTATTACACTGTGAACTACAGAACGCCACAGATTATAGACAATATAGAAGGCCCAGAGCATTGGAATCTGCAATACAATGTTTCCTGATGTAGTTACAGCATTGTATACAGAACGCCACAGATTCTAGACACTATCTTAGGCCAAGATTGCTGGAATCTGCCATACAGACATGGTTTTCTGATGTATTACACTGTGAACTACAGAACGCCACAGATTATAGACACTATAGAAGGCCCAGAGCATTTGGAATATGCAATACAATGTTTCCTGATGTAGTTACAGCTTTGTATACAGAACGCCACAGATTCTAGACACTATCTTAGGCCCAGATTGCTGGAATCTGCCATACAGACATGGTTTTGCCATGTATTACACTGTGAACTACAGAAAGCCACAGATTATAGACACTATAGAAGGCCCAGAGCATTGTAATCTGCAATACAATGTTTCCTGATGTAGTTACAGCATTGTATACAGAACGCCACAGATTCTAGACACTATCTTAGGCCCAGATTGCTCGAATCTGCCATACAGACATGGTTTTCCGAAGTATTACACTGTGAACTACAGAAAGCGGAAGATATAATTATGTGTAAGATTTGGTCTATAGTGTTGGTGACCTTCAGAACTTCTAGATACACATAAACAGCGCCAAATCCCCACAAACATAAAATTACGTACAGAAGCGCAATGAGCTCTAACGATATCCCTAAAGGGCAAGTATCCGTAAGTGATGACTTGCTTTGGTGGGGGGCTGTCAAACGGGTAAAAGGCACCTGCGACAGTGACCCCCCAAGCAAGTTCACCAGAAGAGAGGCACAAATAAGTAAAGATCAGTGTTTACAGCTTGAAGTGAACCGGACTACTCACTTCACTGGGGGGGCTGTCACATAGGTCAGTGGTCGCAAGTACCTAGGACAGTGAACCCCCCTGGCCAAGGTCGCTGGAATTCACTTGGACAAACAAATACTTTTGTAAAGGCAGTTATTACTCACTTCACTGGGGGGCTGCCAAACAGGTATAACGTATGGTACCTGAGACAGTACCCCCCTGGCCGAGTCAGCTTATCCAGGTCTCCAATTGGAAATCAGTGTCTCCAGTCTTTAAAATAGGTATCTTCAAATATTTTAATAAACAAAGCTCTACGCGTTTCGGGGTTATGCAAAACCCCTTCCTCAGGAGCAAGGTATTCACTAATACATAAAATCAAAGAAACTCACATATTAAATAGATTCCTCTCACCAATGCATCTTGTTCCCGCGCACGAGAATCGAAAAAAGGCGGGAAATTGCGTTTAAACATAGCCTCCGGTCAAGTGGAACGCATCCAGGGACCGTAAATCGTGCATCTAGCGCGACTTCCGGTTCTATGAAACGCACGCCGGCTGTGTGTGGAACGCACGCCGGCTGTGTGCGGAGCGCACGCCGGCTGCGTGTAGAACGCACGCCGGCTGAGGGGAGCGTCACTTCCTGGCTCTGTGTGGAACGCATGCCGGCTGCGTGTGGAACGCACGCCGGCTCGGGGGAACGTCACTTCCTGTCTCGATGCGCTCCAACTAATGGAACGCATCGGCAGGGGGGGGAGAAGAGAGGGGAGGGAAACCTGCTAGTGGCGATGTCCCTCCCTTGCTAACAGCCGCCTGCTGATGCGATCTGGGAGGAGGAAAAAGTCAGTAGATAATGACCTCCTATCGAATTCTCTCTACATTCATATATGTAGGGCCCCCTGATAAGAATTATTTCATGATTTAGGAAGAGGGATATGATATAAAATATAATAATATTAGAAAGACAAATAATTTCATAAATTTGCAAAGAAAAATTAGAATAGGATGTAAAAAATAAATATTTGTGGATCATAAGAAATCAATAATAGAAAATTGATAATAAAAAATTAAAAGACACGTGCAGCACGGGTGGTCAGCGCATGGGTGTAGAGGAATAGAGGAATAGATATTAGGGATATAAGATTTAAAATTTAAAAATCACAAAAAATACATAAAAAATCCAATGAAGATATATAAATATAAATAGTCAATAATAATAACAATGTAGTCAGGTATAAAATCTTTTCCGAATGATAGATAAAATGATATATAAAATATAAAATATGAAGTAGGGAAAGCACCTATATTCAAAATCATATATCGATTTTCTCTTCAAAAAGTGTATAAAATGCTGGTAGTGTATAGATAACTCCTAACGTCATGGGATCTTTTTTCAGGTAAATGTTTATTTTCTCAATTTGGAAATTAGTAGTTAGCGTATTCCAAGGCCTCATTGAGACCAAACGGTGCAAGTGTATTTAATTTATATATCCAAAACATCTCCTTTCTTGATAGTGTCTGATAAGATTGTGGAACCCATTCTAACGGAGTGACTTTCAGGCCCTTGGAGTCACCCTCGTGATATAATGAGAAGTGTTTAGACACACTATGTGTAGTCACTTTCCGTTTTATATTAGAGCGATGTTCATTCATACGCTCTCTCAGAGCCTGTATTGTACGACCCACATATAAGAGCTTGCAGGGACACTCTAATAGATAGATGACATAGGAGGTGTTGCAATTCATTGTTTGTTTAAGGGAAATCGGTTCTTTTGGTGGCGAGAGGATCAGTGTTTTTCCGCAATATATCATTGGACAACACTTGCACTTTCTTGAGCCGCATTTAGATGATCCTACCTCACTTATCAGACCTTTGTAGTCTGTTTGTATAGTTTTCTGAGGTAGTTTGGGACATGAAGGTGCTAATATATTTTTTAGGGTTTTTGCTCTGCGGAACGTTAGGGTAGGGGCTGATGGGATTGTTTTCTCCATAATTGGATCTTTCAAAAGAATTTTCCAGTGCTTATTAATTATTTTCCTGATCTCTGCATGGCGATTGTTAAAACTAGTGGTTAAACCTAGATTACTATATTTCTGTTGAACTTCTTTCTTTGTGACTTTCGTAAGACTTTCTTTTTGGCTTTCCTTCAGGATTCTGGCTTCGGATTCCAATATTAATTTATTGGGATATCCTTTCTCCTTAAATCTTTCTTTCAGAATATCAAGCTGTTTTTTCATAGTAGCATCGTCACTACAGTTTCTGCGGATCCTTTTCATTTGGCCGTAGGGAATGTTAGTTTTCCATCTCTGGTGGTGGCAGCTTTTAAAATTGAGATAGCTGTTCGTGTCAACTTTTTTAAAATGTGTTTTTGTGGTTATGGTCTTATTAATGATTTCTATATGCAAATCCAAAAATATGGCCTCCGTATTATGATGGTCTATAGTAAACTTTAGATTCCAGTCGTTGGTATTTATTGTATCCACATACGAAACCAATTTATTTTCTCCCCCGTCCCAAATAATAATGATGTCGTCGATATAACGCTTATAAAACCGAATGTTTGGATGGGCCAAAAGTCCAATTTCCCTCTCGAATCCCCCCATGAATAAATTTGCATAGGCTGGCGCAAATTTTGTCCCCATTGCCGTGCCTTTCTTCTGTTGGTATATTGTATTTTGAAAAGAAAAAAAATTATGTTTAAGGATAAAGTCTATGGATTTTAGTATAAATGATCTTTGTGTAATTGGCATCAGGGGATCTGAGTTGAGAACTTTTTCTATTTCTCTAAGCCCTAAATTATGTGGAATGTTGCTGTAAAGTGAGCATACATCCAGTGTGGCCCACAAGAAATGATTCTCCCATTTTAGTGTTTCCAAGAAAGCGAGAAGGTGTGAGGTGTCTCGTAAATAGGACGGTAGATTTAGAACATATTTTTGTAGGATTCCATCTACATATTCTGAGAGGTTGGCGGTTAAAGACCCTATGCCCGAAATAATGGGCCTCCCTGGGGGTTCTGTAAGGGATTTGTGTATTTTTGGCAAAAAATAGAATTTTGCGGTGGAGGGATAGTTGATCTTTAAAAAATGTTTTTCTTTCTTGTTTAAAATACCTGTATGGAAACCCTCATCTATCAATAATCCCAGTATCTTTTTATATTCTGGAGTGGGATCGTATAATAGGGTATCATAGTACTCTTTATCTGCAAGAATACGTAAAGCTTCTTTTTGGTAATAATTGGAATTCAAAATGACAATGCCCCCTCCTTTATCTGCATTTTTTATCACAATATCTCTATTGTTGGTGAGGGTTTTGAGTGCTCTAGTTTCCCTTTTATTTAGATTTCTAACACCAACATCTGGCGGGACTTTGGAGAAATTTTCTTTGAAATCGGACATTACTAAGTTATAAAAAGTTTCGATATGTGGACCTTTGCTGTCCAATGGATAAAAGTTTGATTTAATTCTAATATTAGGTATGATTGGGGCAATTGATGTTTGGTCCAAATTTGGTTCTTGGGAACTTGAGGTAGGATCTTTAGGTTGTGTATCTATCTGTAGAAAGTTCTTTATAGTAAAATGTCTATGTAGGGTTAATTTGCGAATAAACTGATTCAAATCAACAAAAAGTTCAAATAAGTCTGGTTGATTAGTTGGGCAAAATGATAATCCTTTTGCTAGAAGTTCTATTTCGTTCTCTTTTAGGATATACTCAGATAAATTAAAAATGCCAATTTCTTTCTCCTGGTCCTTGGAATCAATTAGTGTTTTGGTTTTGGTTTTTTGGTGAGTGGCGCACTTTCTTCTCCCACCTCTACCTTCTCCCACCTCTAAATTGGTTTCGTATGTGGATACAATAAATACCAACGACTGGAATCTAAAGTTTACTATAGACCATCATAATACGGAGGCCATATTTTTGGATTTGCATATAGAAATCATTAATAAGACCATAACCACAAAAACACATTTTAAAAAAGTTGACACGAACAGCTATCTCAATTTTAAAAGCTGCCACCACCAGAGATGGAAAACTAACATTCCCTACGGCCAAATGAAAAGGATCCGCAGAAACTGTAGTGACGATGCTACTATGAAAAAACAGCTTGATATTCTGAAAGAAAGATTTAAGGAGAAAGGATATCCCAATAAATTAATATTGGAATCCGAAGCCAGAATCCTGAAGGAAAGCCAAAAAGAAAGTCTTACGAAAGTCACAAAGAAAGAAGTTCAACAGAAATATAGTAATCTAGGTTTAACCACTAGTTTTAACAATCGCCATGCAGAGATCAGGAAAATAATTAATAAGCACTGGAAAATTCTTTTGAAAGATCCAATTATGGAGAAAACAATCCCATCAGCCCCTACCCTAACGTTCCGCAGAGCAAAAACCCTAAAAAATATATTAGCACCTTCATGTCCCAAACTACCTCAGAAAACTATACAAACAGACTACAAAGGTCTGATAAGTGAGGTAGGATCATCTAAATGCGGCTCAAGAAAGTGCAAGTGTTGTCCAATGATATATTGCGGAAAAACACTGATCCTCTCGCCACCAAAAGAACCGATTTCCCTTAAACAAACAATGAATTGCAACACCTCCTATGTCATCTATCTATTAGAGTGTCCCTGCAAGCTCTTATATGTGGGTCGTACAATACAGGCTCTGAGAGAGCGTATGAATGAACATCGCTCTAATATAAAACGGAAAGTGACTACACATAGTGTGTCTAAACACTTCTCATTATATCACGAGGGTGACTCCAAGGGCCTGAAAGTCACTCCGTTAGAATGGGTTCCACAATCTTATCAGACACTATCAAGAAAGGAGATGTTTTGGATATATAAATTAAATACACTTGCACCGTTTGGTCTCAATGAGGCCTTGGAATACGCTAACTACTAATTTCCAAATTGAGAAAATAAACATTTACCTGAAAAAAGATCCCATGACGTTAGGAGTTATCTATACACTACCAGCATTTTATACACTTTTTGAAGAGAAAATCGATATATGATTTTGAATATAGGTGCTTTCCCTACTTCATATTTTATATTTTATATATAATTTTATCTATCATTCGGAAAAGATTTTATACCTGACTACATTGTTATTATTATTGACTATTTATATTTATATATCTTCATTGGATTTTTTATGTATTTTTTGTGATTTTTAAATTTTAAATCTTATATCCCTAATATCTATTCCTCTATTCCTCTACACCCATGCGCTGACCACCCGTGCTGCACGTGTCTTTTAATTTTTTATTATCAATTTTCTATTATTGATTTCTTATGATCCACAAATATTTATTTTTTACATCCTATTCTAATTTTTCTTTGCAAATTTATGAAATTATTTGTCTTTCTAATATTATTATATTTTATATCATATCCCTCTTCCTAAATCATGAAATAATTCTTATCAGGGGGCCCTACATATATGAATGTAGAGAGAATTCGATAGGAGGTCATTATCTACTGACTTTTTCCTCCTCCCAGATCGCATCAGCAGGCGGCTGTTAGCAAGGGAGGGACATCGCCACTAGCAGGTTTCCCTCCCCTCTCTTCTCCCCCCCCCTGCCGATGCGTTCCATTAGTTGGAGCGCATCGAGACAGGAAGTGACGTTCCCCCGAGCCGGCGTGCGTTCCACACGCAGCCGGCATGCGTTCCACACAGAGCCAGGAAGTGACGCTCCCCTCAGCCGGCGTGCGTTCTACACGCAGCCGGCGTGCGCTCCGCACACAGCCGGCGTGCGTTCCACACACAGCCGGCGTGCGTTTCATAGAACCGGAAGTCGCGCTAGATGCACGATTTCCGGTCCCTGGATGCGTTCCACTTGACCGGAGGCTATGTTTAAACGCAATTTCCCGCCTTTTTTCGATTCTCGTGCGCGGGAACAAGATGCATTGGTGAGAGGAATCTATTTAATATGTGAGTTTCTTTGATTTTATGTATTAGTGAATACCTTGCTCCTGAGGAAGGGGTTTTGCATAACCCCGAAACGCGTAGAGCTTTGTTTATTAAAATATTTGAAGATACCTATTTTAAAGACTGGAGACACTGATTTCCAATTGGAGACCTGGATAAGCTGACTCGGCCAGGGGGGTACTGTCTCAGGTACCATACGTTATACCTGTTTGGCAGCCCCCCAGTGAAGTGAGTAATAACTGCCTTTACAAAAGTATTTGTTTGTCCAAGTGAATTCCAGCGACCTTGGCCAGGGGGGTTCACTGTCCTAGGTACTTGCGACCACTGACCTATGTGACAGCCCCCCCAGTGAAGTGAGTAGTCCGGTTCACTTCAAGCTGTAAACACTGATCTTTACTTATTTGTGCCTCTCTTCTGGTGAACTTGCTTGGGGGGTCACTGTCGCAGGTGCCTTTTACCCGTTTGACAGCCCCCCACCAAAGCAAGTCATCACTTACGGATACTTGCCCTTTAGGGATATCGTTAGAGCTCATTGCGCTTCTGTACGTAATTTTATGTTTGTGGGGATTTGGCGCTGTTTATGTGTATCTAGAAGTTCTGAAGGTCACCAACACTATAGACCAAATCTTACACATAATTATATCTTCCGCTACTCAAGTGTCTAACCTTGTGTTAACACTATATTTTTTTCGTGCAGCCTCCCCTATCACTGCTGTCCTTAACATCTAAACACAATATTTTACTTTTTATAATTTTTTTTTTTTTTTTTTTTTATTTTTTTTTTTTTTACCTTTTTTTATTTTAAGAATTAATATTCCAGTAATTCCTAGTCCCATCACCGCTGGCGCCTTACAAGTGGGATTTTCCTTGTCACAAGGTCTTCCTAACCTCCTTTCTTTTTTTCTGTTATCTTTCTATCCATGGATCGGCCAACGGAAACGTTTGAGCCGAAAAACGGAGCTGAGGCTGACTCGGGATGGGCATATGTAACGATGGATCTGAATCACCTAATCAAACGGGTAAAAGGCGAAATAATGAGGACTATACCTATGGAATTTGCTGAAAAATTAAAGACAACACCTAATGGGACCTGGATGGATACGAAAATGCCTCTAGGAAATGAGGGTAATACATCCAATGGAGTGGATTTTACACAGACACTTAAAAACTTTATTCACAACGAGATAGACGGATATTTCATATCAGTCTATCTGGCATTGAACATTGTCCCAAGAGGTCTACGACTATCATTAAAACCAACTTTTTCTGATGATAATGTTTTTTGTAGAAAATGGCTGGAATATAGTGATGAGTGCTCTCAGAATTTCATGAAAGCACTCATCACTAAACGAAAATCCATATGTACGAATTTAGTTAAAATACTTAAAAAGCACCCTTCTTACAAACAATGTGAGCCACAATTAATCAAGAGTAGAAGAATCAACCTTAGGACTCTAGAATATAATGAGGTTCTCAGAAAATGTGAGAAATTGATGAGGGATATCACTGATTACCAAACTGGGAAAATAAGGGCGTGGGAACGCAAAAGATCTTACCACTCAAGTAGGGAAGGACCCATACATCCAACCAATAGGAAAGAATTTCTGTTGGAAGCACATAAAACACAGAGTAAGAACCAAGTACAGAAAAATACTACTAGAACCATATATAATAGTAATAATTCCGCTAGGCAAAATATTAACCGTACGAACTTCGAAATATTTACCAAAAATAGATGTCAGGAACATATAGGAAGAAAGATCAATAACGATAGAGATAAAACCATAACGATTCAATGCGAACAAGAATTAAGAACTGAAAGCAAGAGAGGGCTTCCCCCTGCAAACCCCCAGACTAATCCATTAATACCAATCACATTCTCATCATGTAACTTAACCTCCACTTCCTCTGTTAAATTGGAGGTACTTCCAATCATCAGCACGACCAACCAAACTTCTGATTTTATTAACGCCAGTAACAATTTGAGAGCTTCTACGGGAGAAGATACAGAAACAATCCCAAAAAATCATAACGTTTTGCCAAACTCACTTGACATTATTAATTTATCCACCTACTCAACATCTCCCCCAAGCCCAGAAAATAAATTTCTTGCACTCCCAACAAATCTATCAGGGAATTCTTTTTTAGACCAGGTTTTGTCCACCCCCAACAAAGGTCCGCCTGTACCGCCGGCCAGACAGATACTTACAAGCTTTCTGGCCCTAAGCCCGGTTATTCATCCCAACGAGCCCCCCCAATTGAATACCCCATTAGCACCACGGTCTCTAAAGATAACCCATTTCTACACCCCTGTCTCCTCTATGAAAAAGAAAAGACCAAACGAAGACACAGAGGGTGTAGAGGTGGGAGAAGAAAGTGCGCCACTCACCAAAAAACCAAAACCAAAACACTAATTGATTCCAAGGACCAGGAGAAAGAAATTGGCATTTTTAATTTATCTGAGTATATCCTAAAAGAGAACGAAATAGAACTTCTAGCAAAAGGATTATCATTTTGCCCAACTAATCAACCAGACTTATTTGAACTTTTTGTTGATTTGAATCAGTTTATTCGCAAATTAACCCTACATAGACATTTTACTATAAAGAACTTTCTACAGATAGATACACAACCTAAAGATCCTACCTCAAGTTCCCAAGAACCAAATTTGGACCAAACATCAATTGCCCCAATCATACCTAATATTAGAATTAAATCAAACTTTTATCCATTGGACAGCAAAGGTCCACATATCGAAACTTTTTATAACTTAGTAATGTCCGATTTCAAAGAAAATTTCTCCAAAGTCCCGCCAGATGTTGGTGTTAGAAATCTAAATAAAAGGGAAACTAGAGCACTCAAAACCCTCACCAACAATAGAGATATTGTGATAAAAAATGCAGATAAAGGAGGGGGCATTGTCATTTTGAATTCCAATTATTACCAAAAAGAAGCTTTACGTATTCTTGCAGATAAAGAGTACTATGATACCCTATTATACGATCCCACTCCAGAATATAAAAAGATACTGGGATTATTGATAGATGAGGGTTTCCATACAGGTATTTTAAACAAGAAAGAAAAACATTTTTTAAAGATCAACTATCCCTCCACCGCAAAATTCTATTTTTTGCCAAAAATACACAAATCCCTTACAGAACCCCCAGGGAGGCCCATTATTTCGGGCATAGGGTCTTTAACCGCCAACCTCTCAGAATATGTAGATGGAATCCTACAAAAATATGTTCTAAATCTACCGTCCTATTTACGAGACACCTCACACCTTCTCGCTTTCTTGGAAACACTAAAATGGGAGAATCATTTCTTGTGGGCCACACTGGATGTATGCTCACTTTACAGCAACATTCCACATAATTTAGGGCTTAGAGAAATAGAAAAAGTTCTCAACTCAGATCCCCTGATGCCAATTACACAAAGATCATTTATACTAAAATCCATAGACTTTATCCTTAAACATAATTTTTTTTCTTTTCAAAATACAATATACCAACAGAAGAAAGGCACGGCAATGGGGACAAAATTTGCGCCAGCCTATGCAAATTTATTCATGGGGGGATTCGAGAGGGAAATTGGACTTTTGGCCCATCCAAACATTCGGTTTTATAAGCGTTATATCGACGACATCATTATTATTTGGGACGGGGGAGAAAATAAATTGGTTTCGTATGTGGATACAATAAATACCAACGACTGGAATCTAAAGTTTACTATAGACCATCATAATACGGAGGCCATATTTTTGGATTTGCATATAGAAATCATTAATAAGACCATAACCACAAAAACACATTTTAAAAAAGTTGACACGAACAGCTATCTCAATTTTAAAAGCTGCCACCACCAGAGATGGAAAACTAACATTCCCTACGGCCAAATGAAAAGGATCCGCAGAAACTGTAGTGACGATGCTACTATGAAAAAACAGCTTGATATTCTGAAAGAAAGATTTAAGGAGAAAGGATATCCCAATAAATTAATATTGGAATCCGAAGCCAGAATCCTGAAGGAAAGCCAAAAAGAAAGTCTTACGAAAGTCACAAAGAAAGAAGTTCAACAGAAATATAGTAATCTAGGTTTAACCACTAGTTTTAACAATCGCCATGCAGAGATCAGGAAAATAATTAATAAGCACTGGAAAATTCTTTTGAAAGATCCAATTATGGAGAAAACAATCCCATCAGCCCCTACCCTAACGTTCCGCAGAGCAAAAACCCTAAAAAATATATTAGCACCTTCATGTCCCAAACTACCTCAGAAAACTATACAAACAGACTACAAAGGTCTGATAAGTGAGGTAGGATCATCTAAATGCGGCTCAAGAAAGTGCAAGTGTTGTCCAATGATATATTGCGGAAAAACACTGATCCTCTCGCCACCAAAAGAACCGATTTCCCTTAAACAAACAATGAATTGCAACACCTCCTATGTCATCTATCTATTAGAGTGTCCCTGCAAGCTCTTATATGTGGGTCGTACAATACAGGCTCTGAGAGAGCGTATGAATGAACATCGCTCTAATATAAAACGGAAAGTGACTACACATAGTGTGTCTAAACACTTCTCATTATATCACGAGGGTGACTCCAAGGGCCTGAAAGTCACTCCGTTAGAATGGGTTCCACAATCTTATCAGACACTATCAAGAAAGGAGATGTTTTGGATATATAAATTAAATACACTTGCACCGTTTGGTCTCAATGAGGCCTTGGAATACGCTAACTACTAATTTCCAAATTGAGAAAATAAACATTTACCTGAAAAAAGATCCCATGACGTTAGGAGTTATCTATACACTACCAGCATTTTATACACTTTTTGAAGAGAAAATCGATATATGATTTTGAATATAGGTGCTTTCCCTACTTCATATTTTATATTTTATATATCATTTTATCTATCATTCGGAAAAGATTTTATACCTGACTACATTGTTATTATTATTGACTATTTATATTTATATATCTTCATTGGATTTTTTATGTATTTTTTGTGATTTTTAAATTTTAAATCTTATATCCCTAATATCTATTCCTCTATTCCTCTACACCCATGCGCTGACCACCCGTGCTGCACGTGTCTTTTAATTTTTTATTATCAATTTTCTATTATTGATTTCTTATGATCCACAAATATTTATTTTTTACATCCTATTCTAATTTTTCTTTGCAAATTTATGAAATTATTTGTCTTTCTAATATTATTATATTTTATATCATATCCCTCTTCCTAAATCATGAAATAATTCTTATCAGGGGGCCCTACATATATGAATGTAGAGAGAATTCGATAGGAGGTCATTATCTACTGACTTTTTCCTCCTCCCAGATCGCATCAGCAGGCGGCTGTTAGCAAGGGAGGGACATCGCCACTAGCAGGTTTCCCTCCCCTCTCTTCTCCCCCCCCTGCCGATGCGTTCCATTAGTTGGAGCGCATCGAGACAGGAAGTGACGTTCCCCCGAGCCGGCGTGCGTTCCACACGCAGCCGGCATGCGTTCCACACAGAGCCAGGAAGTGACGCTCCCCTCAGCCGGCGTGCGTTCTACACGCAGCCGGCGTGCGCTCCGCACACAGCCGGCGTGCGTTCCACACACAGCCGGCGTGCGTTTCATAGAACCGGAAGTCGCGCTAGATGCACGATTTCCGGTCCCTGGATGCGTTCCACTTGACCGGAGGCTATGTTTAAACGCAATTTCCCGCCTTTTTTCGATTCTCGTGCGCGGGAACAAGATGCATTGGTGAGAGGAATCTATTTAATATGTGAGTTTCTTTGATTTTATGTATTAGTGAATACCTTGCTCCTGAGGAAGGGGTTTTGCATAACCCCGAAACGCGTAGAGCTTTGTTTATTAAAATATTTGAAGATACCTATTTTAAAGACTGGAGACACTGATTTCCAATTGGAGACCTGGATAAGCTGACTCGGCCAGGGGGGTACTGTCTCAGGTACCATACGTTATACCTGTTTGGCAGCCCCCCAGTGAAGTGAGTAATAACTGCCTTTACAAAAGTATTTGTTTGTCCAAGTGAATTCCAGCGACCTTGGCCAGGGGGGTTCACTGTCCTAGGTACTTGCGACCACTGACCTATGTGACAGCCCCCCCAGTGAAGTGAGTAGTCCGGTTCACTTCAAGCTGTAAACACTGATCTTTACTTATTTGTGCCTCTCTTCTGGTGAACTTGCTTGGGGGGTCACTGTCGCAGGTGCCTTTTACCCGTTTGACAGCCCCCCACCAAAGCAAGTCATCACTTACGGATACTTGCCCTTTAGGGATATCGTTAGAGCTCATTGCGCTTCTGTACGTAATTTTATGTTTGTGGGGATTTGGCGCTGTTTATGTGTATCTAGAAGTTCTGAAGGTCACCAACACTATAGACCAAATCTTACACATAATTATATCTTCCGCTACTCAAGTGTCTAACCTTGTGTTAACACTATATTTTTTTCGTGCAGCCTCCCCTATCACTGCTGTCCTTAACATCTAAACACAATATTTTTTTTTTTATAATTTTTTTTTTTTTTTTTTTTTTTTTTTTTTATACCTTTTTTTATTTTAAGAATTAATATTCCAGTAATTCCTAGTCCCATCACCGCTGGCGCCTTACAAGTGGGATTTTCCTTGTCACAAGGTCTTCCTAACCTCCTTTCTTTTTTTCTGTTATCTTTCTAACTACAGAAAGCCACAGATTATAGACACTATAGAAGGCCCAGAGCATTGGAATCTGCAATACAATGTTTCCTGATGTAGTTTCAGCATTGTATACAGAACGCCACAGATTCTAGACACTATCTTAGGCCTAGATTGCTGGAATCTGCCATACAGACATGGTTTTGCCATGTATTACACTGTGAACTACAGAACGCCACAGATTATAGACACTATAGAAGGCCCAGAGCATTGTAATCTGCAATACAATGTTTTCTGATGTAGTTACAGCATTGTATACAGAACGCCACAGATTCTAGACACTATCTTAGGCCCAGATTGCTGGAATCTGCCATACAGACATGGTTTTCCTAAGTATTACACTGTCAACTACAGAAAGCCACAGATTATAGACACTATAGAAGGCCCAGAGCATTGGAATCTGCAATACAATGTTTCCTGATGTAGTTTCAGCATTGTATACAGAACGCCACAGATTCTAGACACTATCTTAGGCCCAGATTGCTGGAATCTGCCATACAGACATGGTTTTCCGATGTATTACAGTGTGAACTACAGAACACCACAGATTCTAGACACTATAGAAGGCCCAGAGTTTTGGAATCTGCAATACAATGTTTACTGATGTATTTACAGCATTGTATACAGAACGCCACAGATTCTAGACACTATCTTAGGCCCAGATTGCTGTAATCTGCCATACAGACATGGTTTTCCGAAGTATTACACTGTGAACTTTAGAACGTCACAGATTATAGACACTATAGAAGGCCCAGAGCATTGGAATCTGCAATACAATGTTTCCTGATGTAGTTACAGCATTGTATACAGAACGCCACAGATTCTAGACACTATCTTAGGCCCAGATTGCTCGAATCTGCCATACAGACATGGTTTTCCGATGTATTACACTGTGAACTACAGAACGCCACAGATTATAGACGCTATAGAAGGCCCAGAGCATTGGAATCTGCAATACAATGTTTCCTGATCTAGTTACAGCATTGTATACAGAACGCCACAGATTATAGACACTATCTTAGGCCCAGATTGCTGGAATCTGCCATGCAGACATGGGTTTCTGATGTATTACACTGTGAACTACAGAACGCCACAGATTATAGACGCTATAGAGGGCCCAGAGCATTGGAATCTGCAATACAATGTTTCCTGATGTAGTTACAGCATTGTATACAGAACGCCACAGATTATAGACACTATCTTAGGCCCAGATTGCTGGAATCTGCCATACAGACATGGTTTTCTGATGTATTACACTGTGAACTACAGAACGCCACAGATTATAGACGCTATAGAGGGCCCAGAGCATTGGAATCTGCAATACAATGTTTCCTGATGTAGTTACAGCATTGTATACAGAACGCCACAGATTCTAGACACTATCTTAGGCCCAGATTGCTGGAATCTGCCATACAGACATGGTTTTCCGATGTATTACACTGTGAACTACAGAACGCCACAGATTATAGACACTATAGAAGGCCCAGAGTTTTGGAATCTGCAATACAATGTTTCCTGATGTAGTTACAGCATTGTATACAGAACGCCACAGATTCTCGACACTATCTTAGGCCCAGATTGCTGGAATCTGCCATACAGACATGGTTTTCTGATGTATTACACTGTGAACTACAGAACGCCACAGATTATAGACGCTATAGAGGGCCCAGAGCATTGGAATCTGCAATACAATGTTTCCTGATGTAGTTACAGCATTGTATACAGAATGCCACAGATTCTAGACACTATCTTAGGCCCAGATTGCTGGAATCTGCCATACA
The DNA here is from genome assembly GCF_905171765.1 of Bufo bufo. Taxonomy (NCBI): domain Eukaryota; kingdom Metazoa; phylum Chordata; class Amphibia; order Anura; family Bufonidae; genus Bufo; species Bufo bufo. The sequence goes on along the minus strand of NW_024400496.1, from coordinate 6,855 downwards.
GACATGGTTTTCCGATGTATTACACTGTGAACTACAGAACGCCACAGATTATAGACACTATAGAAGGCCCAGAGCTTTGGAATCTGCAATACAATGTTTCCTGATGTAGTTACAGCATTGTATACAGAACGCCACAGATTCTAGACACTATCTTAGGCCCAGATTGCTGGAATCTGCCATACAGACATGGTTTTCCGATGTATTACACTGTGAACTACAGAACGCCACATATTATAGACACTATAGAAGGCCCAGAGCTTTGGAATCTGCAATACAATGTTTCCTGATGTAGTTACAGCATTGTATACAGAACGCCACAGATTCTAGACACCATATTAGGCCCAGATTGCTGGAATCTGCCATACAGACATGGTTTTCCGATATATTACACTGTGAACTACAGAACGCCACAGATTATAGACGCTATAGAGGGCCCAGAGCATTGGAATCTGCAATACAATGTTTCTTTATGTAGTTACAGCATTGTATACAGAATGCCAAGATTCTAGACACTATCTTAGGTTAGGATTGCTGGAATCTGCCATACAGACTTGGTTTGCCGATGTATTACACAGTGAACTACAGAAAGCCACAGATTATAGACACTATAGAGGGCCCAGAGCTTTGGAATCTGCAATACAATGTTTCCTGATGTAGTTACAGCATTGTATACAGAACGCCACAGATTCTAGACACTATCTTAGGCCCAGATTGCTGGAATCTGCCATACAGACATGGTTTTCTGATGTATTACACTGTGAACTACAGAACGCCACAGATTATAGACGTTATAGAGGGCACAGAGCATTGGAATCTGCAATACAATGTTTCCTGATGTAGTTACAGCATTGTATACAGAACGCCACAGATTCTAGACACTATCTTAGGCCCAGATTGCTGGAATCTGCCATACAGACATGGTTTTCCAATGTATTACACTGTGAACTACAGAACGCCACAGATTATAGACACTATAGAAGGCCCAGAGCATTGGAATCTGCAATACAATGTTTCCTGATGTAGTTACAGCATTGTATACAGAACGCCACAGATTCTAGACACTATCTTAGGCCAGATTGCTGGAATCTGCCATACAGACATGGTTTTCTGATGTATTACACTGTGAACTACAGAACGCCACAGATTATAGACACTATAGAAGGCCCAGAGCTTTGGAATCTGCAATACAATGTTTCCTGATGTAGTTACAGCTTTGTATACAGAACGCCACAGATTCTAGACACTATCTTAGGCCCAGATTGCTGGAATCTGCCATACAGACATGAATTTCCCATGTATTACACTGTGAACTACAGAACGCCACAGATTATAGACACTATAGAAGGCCCAGAGCATTGTAATCTGCAATACAATGTTTTCTGATGTAGTTACAGCATTGTATACAGAACGCCACAGATTCTAGACACTATCTTAGGCCCAGATTGCTCGAATCTGCCATACAGACATGGTTTTCCTAAGTATTACACTGTCAACTACAGAAAGCCACAGATTATAGACACTATAGAAGGCCCAGAGCATTGGAATCTGCAATACAATGTTTCCTGATGTAGTTACAGCATTGTATACAGAACGCCACAGATTCTAGACACTATCTTAGGCCCAGATTGCTGGAATCTGCCATACAGACATGGTTTTGCCATGTATTACACTGTGAACTACAGAACGCCACAGATTATAGACACTATAGAAGGCCCAGAGCATTGGAATCTGCAATACAATGTTTCCTGATGTAGTTACAGCATTGTATACAGAACGCCACAGATTCTAGACACTATCTTAGGCCAAGATTGCTGGAATCTGCCATACAGACATGGTTTTCTGATGTATTACACTGTGAACTACAGAACGCCACAGATTATAGACACTATAGAAGGCCCAGAGCTTTGGAATCTGCAATACAATGTTTCCTGATGTAGTTACAGCATTGTATACAGAACGCCACAGATTCTAGACACTATCTTAGGCCCAGATTGCTGGAATCTGCCATACAGACATGGTTTTGCCATGTATTACACTGTGAACTACAGAACGCCACAGATTATAGACACTATAGAAGGCCCAGAGCATTGTAATCTGCAATACAATGTTTTCTGATGTAGTTACAGCATTGTATACAGAACGCCACAGATTCTAGACACTATCTTAGGCCCAGATTGCTCGAATCTGCCATACAGACATGGTTTTCCTAAGTATTACACTGTCAACTACAGAAAGCCACAGATTATAGACACTATAGAAGGCCCAGAGCATTGGAATCTGCAATACAATGTTTCCTGATGTAGTTTCAGCATTGTATACAGAACGCCACAGATTCTAGACACTATCTTAGGCCTAGATTGCTGGAATCTGCCAAACAGACATGGTTTTGCCATGTATTACACTGTGAACTACAGAACACCACAGATTATAGACACTATAGAAGGCCCAGAGCATTGTAATCTGCAATACAATGTTTTCTGATGTAGTTACAGCATTGTATACAGAACGCCATAGATTCTAGACACTATCTTAGGCCCAGATTGCTCGAATCTGCCATACAGACATGGTTTTCCTAAGTATTACACTGTCAACTACAGAAAGCCACAGATTATAGACACTATAGAAGGCCCAGAGCATTGGAATCTGCAATACAATGTTTCCTGATGTAGTTACAGCATTGTATACAGAACACCACAGATTCTAGACACTATCTTAGGCCCAGATTGCTGGAATCTGCCATACAGACATGGTTTTCCGATGTATTACACTGTGAACTACAGAACGCCACATATTATAGACACTATAGAAGGCCCAGAGCTTTGGAATCTGCAATACAATGTTTCCTGATGTAGTTACAGCATTGTATACAGAACGCCACAGATTCTAGACACTATCTTAGGCCCAGATTGCTGGAATCTGCCATACAGACATGGTTTTCCGATGTATTACACTGTGAACTACAGAACGCCACAGATTATAGACGCTATAGAGGGCCCAGAGCATTGGAATCTGCAATACAATGTTTCTTTATGTAGTTACAGCATTGTATACAGAACGCCACAGATTCTAGACACTATCTTAGGCCCAGATTGCTTGAATCTGCCATACAGACATGGTTTGCCGATGTATTACACTGTGAACTACAGAAAGCCACAGATTATAGACACTATAGAAGGCCCAGAGCTTTGGAATCTGCAATACAATGTTTCCTGATGTAGTTACAGCATTGTATACAGAACGCCACAGATTCTAGACACTATCTTAGGCCCAGATTGCTGGAATCTGCCATACAGACATGGTTTTCTGATGTATTACACTGTGAACTACAGAACGCCACAGATTATAGACGCTATAGAGGGCCCAGAGCATTGGAATCTGCAATACAATGTTTCCTGATGTAGTTACAGCATTGTATACAGAACGCCACAGATTCTAGACACTATCTTAGGCCCAGATTGCTGGAATCTGCCATACAGACATGGTTTTCCGATGTATTACACTGTGAACTACAGAACGCCACAGATTATAGACACTATAGAAGGCCCAGAGCATTGGAATCTGCAATACAATGTTTCCTGATGTAGTTACAGCATTGTATACAGAACGCCACAGATTCTAGACACTATCTTAGGCCCAGATTGCTGGAATCTGCCATACAGACATGGTTTTCCGATGTATTACACTGTGAACTACAGAACGCCACAGATTATAGACACTATAGAAGGCCCAGAGCATTGGAATCTGCAATACAATGTTTCCTGATGTAGTTACAGCATTGTATACAGAACGCCACAGATTCTAGACACTATCTTAGGCCCAGATTGCTGGAATCTGCCATACAGACATGGTTTTCCGATGTATTACACTGTGAACTACAGAACGCCACAGATTATAGACGCTATAGAGGGCCCAGAGCATTGGAATCTGCAATACAATGTTTCCTGATGTAGTTACAGCATTGTATACAGAACGCCACAGATTCTAGACACTATCTTAGGCCCAGATTGCTGGAATCTGCCATACAGACATGGTTTTCCGATGTATTACACTGTGAACTACAGAACGCCACAGATTATAGACACTATAGAAGGCCCAGAGCTTTGGAATCTGCAATACAATGTTTCCTGATGTAGTTACAGCATTGTATACAGAACGCCACAGATTCTAGACACTATCTTAGGCCCAGATTGCTGGAATCTGCCATACAGACATGGTTTTCTGATGTATTACACTGTGAACTACAGAACGCCACAGATTATAGACGCTATAGAGGGCCCAGAGCATTGGAATCTGCAATACAATGTTTCCTGATGTAGTTACAGCATTGTATACAGAACGCCACAGATTCTAGACACTATCTTAGGCACAGATTGCTGGAATCTGCCATACAGACATGGTTTTCCGATGTATTACACTGTGAACTACAGAACGCCACAGATTATAGACACTATAGAAGGCCCAGAGCATTGGAATCTGCAATACAATGTTTCCTGATGTAGTTACAGCATTGTATACAGAACGCCACAGATTCTAGACACTATCTTAGGCCAAGATTGCTGGAATCTACCATACAGACATGGTTTTCTGATGTATTACACTGTGAACTACAGAACGCCACAGATTATAGACACTATAGAAGGCCCAGAGCATTTGGAATATGCAATACAATGTTTCCTGATGTAGTTACAGCTTTGTATACAGAACGCCACAGATTCTAGACACTATCTTAGGCCCAGATTGCTGGAATCTGCCATACAGACATGGTTTTGCCATGTATTACACTGTGAACTACAGAAAGCCACAGATTATAGACACTATAGAAGGCCCAGAGCATTGTAATCTGCAATACAATGTTTCTGATGTAGTTACAGCATTGTATACAGAACGCCACAGATTCTAGACACTATTTTAGGCCCAGATTGCTCGAATCTGCCATACAGACTTGGTTTTCCTAAGTATTACACTGTCAACTACAGAAAGCCACAGATTATAGACACTATAGAAGGCCCAGAGCATTGGAATCTGCAATACAATGTTTCCTAATGTAGTTTCAGCATTGTATACAGAACGCCACAGATTCTAGACACTATCTTAGGCCTAGATTGCTGGAATCTGCCAAACAGACATGGTTTTGCCATGTATTACACTGTGAACTACAGAACGCCACAGATTATAGACACTATAGAAGGCCCAGAGCATTGTAATCTGCAATACAATGTTTTCTGATGTAGTTACAGCATTGTATACAGAACGCCACAGATTCTAGACACTATCTTAGGCCCAGATTGCTGGAATCTGCCATACAGACATGGTTTTCCTAAGTATTACACTGTCAACTACAGAAAGCCACAGATTATAGACACTATAGAAGGCCAGAGCATTGGAATCTGCAATACAATGTTTCCTGATGTAGTTTCAGCATTGTATACAGAACGCCACAGATTCTAGACACTATCTTAGGCCCAGATTGCTGGAATCTGCCATACAGACATGGTTTTCCGATGTATTACACTGTGAACTACAGAACGCCACAGATTATAGACACTATAGAAGGCCCAGAGCTTTGGAATCTGCAATACAATGTTTCCTGATGTAGTTACAGCATTGTATACAGAACGCCACAGATTCTAGACACTATCTTAGGCCCAGATTGCTGGAATCTGCCATACAGACATGGTTTTCCGATGTATTACACTGTGAACTACAGAACGCCACAGATTATAGACACTATAGAAGGCCCAGAGCTTTGGAATCTGCAATACAATGTTTCCTGATGTAGTTACAGCATTGTATACAGAACGCCACAGATTCTAGACACTATCTTAGGCCCAGATTGCTGGAATCTGCCATACAGACATGGTTTTCCGATGTATTACACTGTGAACTACAGAACGCCACAGATTATAGACGCTATAGAGGGCCCAGAGCATTGGAATCTGCAATACAATGTTTCCTTATGTAGTTACAGCATTGTATACAGAACGCCACAGATTCTAGACACTATCTTAGGCCCAGATTGCTGGAATCTGCCATACAGACATGGTTTTCCATGTATTACACTGTGAACTACAGAACGCCACAGATTATAGACACTATAGAAGGCCCAGAGCATTGGAATCTGCAATACAATGTTTCCTGATGTAGTTACAGCATTGTATACAGAACGCCACAGATTCTAGACACTATCTTAGGCCAAGATTGCTGGAATCTACCATACAGACATGGTTTTCCGATGTATTACACTGTGAACTACAGAACGCCACAGATTATAGACACTATAGAAGGCCCAGAGCTTTGGAATCTGCAATACAATGTTTCCTGATGTAGTTACAGCTTTGTATACAGAACGCCACAGATTCTAGACACTATCTTAGGCCCAGATTGCTGGAATCTGCCATACAGACATGGTTTTCCATGTATTACACTGTGAACTACAGAACGCCACAGATTATAGACACTATAGAAGGCCCAGAGCATTGTAATCTGCAATACAATGTTTCCTGATGTAGTTACAGCATTGTATACAGAACGCCACAGATTCTAGACACTATCTTAGGCCCAGATTGCTCGAATCTGCCATACAGACATGGTTTTCCTAAGTATTACACTGTGAACTACAGAACGCCACAGATTATAGACACTATAGAAGGCCCAGAGCATTGGAATCTGCAATACAATGTTTCCTGATGTAGTTACAGCATTGTATACAGAACGCCACAGATTCTAGACACTATCTTAGGCCCAGATTGCTGGAATCTGCCATACAGACATGGTTTTGCCATGTATTACACTGTGAACTACAGAACGCCACAGATTATAGACACTATAGAAGGCCCAGAGCATTGGAATCTGCAA
>NW_024400495.1:0-29372 GCF_905171765.1 Bufo bufo | reverse complement strand
TTTTTTTAAATGGTCTCAGCAGGATATTTTTTCAATGGTCAGCTCAGCAGCAGGCCCTCAACCATAATTTTTTACAGGGTCATCTCACCAGCAGGCCTTTACCTACAATCTTTTACAGGGTCAGCTCAACTTGATAAGTGCAAGATAATGCACCTGGGACGTAAAAACCCAAGAGCAGAATATAAAATCAGTGATACAGTCCTAACCTCAGTATCTGAGGAAAGGGATTTAGGGATCATTATTTCAGAAGACTTAAAGGTAGGCAGACAATGTCACAGAGCAGCAGGAAATGCTAGCAGAATGCTTGGGTGTATAGCAAGAGTAATTACCAGTAGAAAGAGGGAGGTGCTCATGCCGCTCTACAGAACACTAGTGAGACCTCATTTGGAGTTACTAAACTGGTACATGGATTGCAGGATAAAACTTACCAGGAAAGATTAAAGGACCTTAACATGTATAGCTTGGAAGAAAGACGAGACAGAGGGGATATGATAGAAACTTTTAAATACATAAAGGGAATCAACAAGGTAAAAGAGGAAAGAATATTTAAAAGAAGAAAAACTGCTACAAGAGGACATAGTTTTAAATTAGAGGGGCAAAGGTTTAAAAGTAATATCAGGAAGTATTACTTTACTGAGAGAGTAGTGGATGCATGGAATAGCCTTCCTGCAGAAGTGGCAGCTGCAAATACAGTGGAGGAGTTTAAGCATGCATGGGATAGGCATAAGGCCATCCTTCATATAAGATAAAGCCAGGGGCTATCCATAGTATTTAGTATATTGGGCAGACTAGATGGGCCAAATGGTTCTTATCTGCCGACACATTCTATGTTTCTATGCAACTGAAGGCCCTCGCAAATAGTTTTTTAAGGGTCAGCTCACCTGCAGGCCCGCACCTAAAATGTTTTACAGGGTCAGCTCAGCTGCAGGCCACACCTAAAATCTTTTACAGGGTTAGCTCACCTGTAGGCCTGCACCTAAAATCTTTTACAGGGTCAGCTCACCTACAGGCCCTCACCTGATTATACCTAATAGGTAATTTGCACACATGCTGCCTTGCTTGGATGTGGTAGCCGTAGCTGTTTCTCAGGCTCCCTCTTCAAATTCAAACCATGATTCCCCCGTTACTCATAGTCTACATGGTCTAAAAATAACCTCGAAAGTTGATAGGCCAGACATCCGAATGGATCGTTGCCGTCACGGGGTAGAGCACTCGAGCATCCCGATGTGTTCGGCCCAAGCACCCAAGCACTATGGTGCTCGATCAACACTACTCAAAGGAGATTTCTGGGATTTAAAAAAAAATATCAGCTGTTTAACCACCTCAGCCCCTATAGCTTAAACACCCTTAAAGACCAGGCCACTTTTTACACTTCTGACCTACCCTACTTTCACCGATAATTGCTCGGTCATGCAACTTACCACCCAAATGAATTTTACCTCCTTTTCTTCTCACTAATAGAGCTTTCATTTGGTGGTATTTCATTGCTGCTGGCATTATTACTTTTTTGTTATTAATCGAAATTTAACGATTTTTTTGCAAAAAAATGACATTTTTCACTTTCAGTTGTAAAATTTTGCAAAAAAAAAAGACATCCATATATAAATTTTGTTTTAAATTTATTTTTCTAAATTTTTTTTATAAAAAAAAAATGTTTGGGTAAAAAAAAAATGGTTTGGGTAAAAGTTATAGCGTTTACAAACTATGGTACAAAAATGTGAATTTCCGCTTTTTGAAGCAGCTCTGACTTTCTGAGCACCTGTCATGTTTCCTGAGGTCCTACAATGCCCAGACAGTACAAACAACCCACAAATGACCCCATTTCGGAAAGTAGACACCCTAAGGTATTCGCTGATGGGCATAGTGAGTTCATAGAACTTTTTATTTTTTGTCACAAGTTAGTGGAAAATGATGATTTTTTTTTTTTTTTTTTTCTTACAAAGTCTCATATTCCACTAACTTTTGACAAAAAATAAAAACTTCTATGAACTCACTATGCCCATCAGCGAATACCTTGGGGTGTCTTCTTTCCAAAATGGGGTCACTTGTGGGGTAGTTATACTGCCCTGGCATTCTAGGGGCCCAAATGTGTGGTAAGTAGTTTGAAATCAAAATGTGTAAAAAATGACCGGTGAAATCCGAAAGGTGCTCTTTGGAATGTGGGCCCCTTTGCCCACCTAGGCTGCAAAAAAGTGCCACACATGTGGTATCCGTACTCAGGAGAAGTTGGGGAATGTGTTTTGGGGTGTCATTTTACATATACCCATGCTGGGTGAGATAAATATCTTGATCAAATGCCAACTTTGTATAAAAAAATGGAAAAGTTGTCTTTTGCCAAGATATTTCTCTCACCCAGTATGGGTATATGTAAAATGACACCCCAAAACACATTCCCCAACTTCTCCTGAGTACGGAGATACCACATGTGTGACACTTTTTTGCAGCCTAGGTGGGCAAAGGGGCCCATATTCCAAAGAGCACCTTTCGGATTTCACCGTCATTTTTTACACATTTTGATTTCAAACTTCTTACAACACATTTGGGCCCCTAGAATGCCAGGGCAGTATAACTACCCCACAAGTGACCCCATTTTGGAAAGAAGACACCCCCAGGTATTTCGTGATGGGCATAGTGAGTTCATGGAAGTTTTTATTTTTTGTCACAAGTTAGTGGAATATGAGACTTTGTAAGGGAAAAAAATAAAAAATAAAAATCATCATTTTCCGCTAACTTGTGACAAAAAATATAAAATTCTAGGAACTCGCCATGCCCCTCACGGAATACCTTGGGGTGTCTTCTTTCCAAAATGGGGTCACTTGTGGGGTAGTTATACTGCCCTGGCATTTTCCAGGGGCCCTAATGTGTGGTAAGTAGGTAAATGACCTGTGAAATCCGAAAGGTGATCTTTGGAATGTGGGCCCCTTTGCCCACCTAGGCTGTAAAAAAGTGTCACACATGTGGTATCGCTGTACTCAAGAGAAGTTGGGCAATGTGTTTTGGGGTGTCATTTTACATATACCCATGCTGGGTGAGATAAATATCTTGGTCAAATGCCAACTTTGTATATGGAAAAAGTTGTCTTTTGCCAAGATATTTCTCTCACCCAGCATGGGAATATGTAAAATGACACCCCAAAACACATTGCCCAACTTCTCCTGAGTACAGCGATACCACATGTGTGACACTTTTTTGCAGCCTAGGTGCGCAAAGGGGCCCACATTCCTTTTATGAGGCCATTTTTACATTTTGATCAAACTTCTTCTCACGCATTCGGCCCCTAAAATGCCAGGGCAGTATAAATACCCCACAAGTGACCCCATTTTGGAAAGAAGACACCCCAAGGTATTCGTGAGGGCATGGAGAGTTCATGAAGTTTTTTTTTTTGTCACAAGTTAGTGGAAATTGATTTTATTTATTAAATCTCATTTCCGCTAACTTGGACAAAAAATTAAACTTTAGGACTCATATGCCCCTCACGGAAACCTGGGGTGTCTTCTTTCCAAAATGGGGTCACATGTGGGGTATTTATACTGCCCTGGCATTAGGGGCCCTAAAGCGTGAGAAGAAGTCTGGAATATAAATGTCTAAAAATTCCGTGAGGGGTATGGTGAGTTCATGTGAGATTTTATTTTTTGACACAAGTTAGTGGAATATGAGACTTTGTAAGGCTCCATTCAGACATTTTTTTGGCCCAAGTTAGCAGAATTTTTTTTTTTTTTTTCTTACAGAGGGGTGATCAATGACAGGGGGGGTGATCAATGACAGGGGGGTGATCAGGGAGTCTATATGGGGTGATCACCACAGTCATTGATCACGCCCCTGTAAGGCTCCATTCAGACGTCCGTATGCGTTTTGCGGATCCGATCCATCTATCAGTGGATCCGTAAAAATCATGCGGACGTCTGAATGGAGCTTTACAGGGGGTGATCAATGACAGGGGGGTGATCAGGGAGTCTATATGGGGTGATCAGGGGCTAATAAGGGGTTAATAAGTGACGGGGGGGGGGTGTAGTGTACTGTTTTAGCTGGTCAAGTTATTTGTAGTGACCGTAAAAGCACACTTTTTTTTCTGGGTTGAAAAACCATTCCCAAATTTGCCATTCTCAAAATAACTAGTTTCTGGTATTTGAGGCCTACTTGAAATCTATCCCAAACAGAATATCTTACATTGAAGCTAGTGATAGTGTCATTCAGAAAAACCTAAGACACACGCTAGCGTGCTGATAGAAATCTGATTCTGTGATTAAACCTATACCTGTCACACAGCGCAAAAAAAAACAGGCCTCACATCTCTATTTAACCAAATCTCTACTGTTTTAGCTGGTCAAGTTATTTGTAGTGACCGTAAAAGCACACTTTTTTTTCTGGGTTGAAAAACCATTCCCAAATTTGCCATTCTCAAAATTGTGGTGAACGAGAACAATGAGGAAAACATCTAATAAGGGACGCGGACGCGGACGTGGACATGGTCGTGGTGGTGTTAGTGGACCCTCTGGTGCTGGGAGAGGACGTGGCCGTTCTGCCACAGCCACACGTCCTAGTGAACCAACTACCTCAGGTCCCAGTAGCCAGCAGAATTTACAGCGATATTTGGTGGGGCCCAATGCCGTTCTAAGGATGGTAAGGCCTGAGCAGGTGCAGGCATTAGTCAATTGGGTGGCCGACAGTGCATCCAGCACGTTCACATTATCTCCTACCCAGTCTTCTGCAGAAAGCGCACAGATGGCGCATGAAAACCAAGCCCATCGGTCTGTCACATCACCCCCATGCATATCAGGGAAACTGTCTGAGCCTCAAGTTATGCAGCAGTCTCTTATGCTGTTTGAAGACTCTGCTGCCAGGGTTTCCCAAGGGCATCCACCTAGCCCTTCCCCAGGTGTGGAAGAGATAGAATGCACTAACGCACAACCAGTTATTTTTCCTGATGATGAGGACATGGGAATACCACCTCAGCACGTCTCTGATGATGACGAAACACAGGTGCCAACTGCTGCGTCTTTCTGCAGTGTGCAGACTGAACAGGAGGTCAGGGATCAAGACTGGGTGGAAGACGATGCAGGGGACGATGAGGTCCTAGACCCCACATGGAATGAAGGTCGTGCCACTGACTTTCACAGTTCGGAGGAAGAGGCAGTGGTGAGACCGAGCCAACAGCGTAGCAAAAGAGGGAGCAGTGGGCAAAATCAGAACACCCGCCGCCAAGAGACTCCGCCTGCTACTGACCGCCGCCATCTGGGACCGAGCACCCCAAAGGCAGCTTCAAGGAGTTCCCTGGCATGGCACTTCTTCAAACAATGTGCTGACGACAAGACCCGAGTGGTTTGCACGCTGTGCCATCAGAGCCTGAAGCGAGGCATTAACGTTCTGAACCTTAGCACAACCTGCATAACCAGGCACCTGCATGCAAAGCATGAGCTGCAGTGGAGTAAACACCTTAAAAACAAAGAAGTCACTCAGGCTCCCCCTGCTACCTCTTCTGCTGCTGCTGCCATGGCCTCTTCTGCTGCTTCCGCCGCCTCGGCCTCTTCCTCCGCCTCTGGAGGAACGTTGGCACCTGCCGTCCAGCAAACATGGGATGTACCACCAACACCACCACCTGCGTCACCAAGCATCTCAACCATGTCACACGGCAGCGTTCAGCTCTCCATCTCACAAACATTTGAGAGAAAGCGTAAATTCCCACCTAGCCACCCTCGATCCCTGGCCCTGAATGCCAGCATTTCTAAACTACTGGCCTATGAAATGCTGTCATTTAGGCTGGTGGACACACACAGCTTCAAACAGCTCATGTCACTTGCTGTCCCACAGTATGTTGTTCCCAGCCGCCACTACTTCTCCAAGAGAGCCGTGCCTTCCCTGCACAAACAAGTGTCCGATAAAATCAAGTGTGCACTGCGCAACGCCATCTGTGGTTAGGTGGACCAGTAAGCACGGCCAGGGACGCTATATCTCCCTAACTGCACACTGGGTAAATGTAGTGGCGGCTGGGCCCCAGGCGGAGAGCTGTTTGGCGCACGTCCTTCCGCCGCCAAGGATCGCAGGGCAACATTCTTTGCCTCCTGTCTCCTCCTCCTCCTACTCAGCTTCCTCCTCCTCTTCTTCCACCTGCTCATCCAGTCAGCCACACACCTTCACCACCAACTTCAGCACAGCACGGGGTAAACGTCAGCAGGCCATTCTGAAACTCATATGTTTGGGGGACAGGCCCCACACCGCACAGGAGTTGTGGCGGGGTATAGAACAACAGACCGACGAGTGGTTGCTGCCGGTGAGCCTCAAGCCCGGCCTGGTGGTGTGCGATAATGGGCGAAATCTCGTTGCAGCTCTGGGACTAGCCGGTTTGACGCACATCCCTTGCCTGGCGCATGTGCTGAATTTGGTGGTGCAGAAGTTCATTCGCAACTACCCCGACATGTCAGAGCTGCTGCATAAAGTGCGGGCCGTCTGTTCGCGCTTCCGGCGTTCACACCCTGCCGCTGCTCGCCTGTCTGCGCTACAGCGTAACTTCGGCCTTCCCGCTCACCGCCTCATATGCGACGTACCCACCAGGTGGAACTCCACCTTGCATATGCTGGACAGACTGTGCGAGCAGCAGCAGGCCATAGTGGAGTTTCAGCTGCAGCACGCACGGGTCAGTCGCACTGCGGATCAGACACACTTCCCCACCAATGACTGGGCCTCCATGCGAGACCTGTGTGCCCTGTTGCGCTGTTTCGAGTACTCCACCAACATGGCCAGTGGCGATGACGCCGTTATCAGCGTTACAATACCACTTCTATGTCTTCTTGAGAAAACACTTAGGGCGATGATGGAAGAGGAGGTGGCCCAGGAGGAAGAGGAGGAAGAGGGGTCATTTTTAGCACTTTCAGGCCAGTCTCTTCAAAGTGACTCAGAGGGAGGTTTTTTGCAACACCAGAGGCCAGGTACAAATGTGGCCAGACAGGGCCCACTACTGGAGGACGAGGAGGACGAGGATGAGGAGGAGGTGGAGGAGGATGAGGATGAAGCATGTTCACAGCGGGGTGGCACCCAAAGCAGCTCGGGCCCATCACTGGTGCGTGGCTGGGGGGAAACACAGGACGATGACGATACGCCTCCCACAGAGGACAGCTTGTCCTTACCTCTGGGCAGCCTGGCACACATGAGCGACTACATGCTGCAGTGCCTGCGCAACGACAGCAGAGTTGCCCACATTTTAACGTGTGCGGACTACTGGGTTGCCACCCTGCTGGATCCCCGGTACAAAGACAATGTGCCCACCTTACTTCCTACACTGGAGCGCGATAGGAAGATGCGCGAGTACAAGCGCACGTTGGTAGACGCGCTACTGAGAGCATTCCCAAATGTCACAGGGGAACCAGTGGAAGCCCAAGGCGAAGGCAGAGGAGGAGCAAGAGGTCGCCAACGCAGCTGTGTCACGGCCAGCTCCTCTGAGGGCAGGGTTAGCATGGCAGAGATGTGGAAAAGTTTTGTCACCACGCCACAGCTAACTGCACCACCACCTGATACGGAACGTGTTAGCAGGAGGCAACATTTCACTAACATGGAGGAACAGTACCTGTGCACACCCCTCCACGTACTGACTGATGGTTCGGCCCCATTCAACGTCTGGGTCTCCAAATTGTCCACGTGGCCAGAGCTAGCCTTTTATGCCTTGGAGGTGCTGGCCTGCCCGGCGGCCAGCGTTTTGTCTGAACGTGTATTCAGCACGGCAGGGGGCGTCATTACAGACAAACGCAGCCGCCTGTCTACAGCCAATGTGGACAAGCTGACGTTCATAAAAATGAACCAGGCATGGATCCCACAGGACCTGTCCATCCCTTGTGCAGATTAGATATTAACTACCTCCCCTTAACAATATATTATTCTACTCCAGGGCACTTCCTCATTCAATACTATTTTTAATTTCATTTTACCATTATATTGCGGGGCAACCCAAAGTTGAATGAACCTCACCTCTGTCTGAGTGCCGGGGCCTAAATGTGTGACAGTGGCCTGTTCCAGTGGTGGGTGACGTGAAGCCTGATTCTCTGCTATGACATGAAGACAGATTCTGCGCTGACATAAGGCCAGATTCTCTGTTACGGGACCGCTCTCCTCTGTCTGGGTGCCGGGGCCTAAATGTGTGACAGTGGCCTGTTCCAGTGGTGGGTGACGTGAAGCCTGATTCTCTGCTATGACATGAATACAGATTCTGCGCTGACATAAGGCCAGATTCTCTGTTACAGGACCTCTCTCCTCTGCCTGGGTGCCTGGGCCTAAATGTGTGACAGTGGCCTGTTCCAGTGGTGGGTGACGTGAAGCCTGATTCTCTGCTATGACATGAAGACAGATTCTGCGCTGACATAAGGCCAGATTCTCTGTTACGGGACCTCTCTCCTCTGCCTGGGTGCCTGGGCCTAAATGTGTGACAGTGGCCTGTTCCAGTGGTGGGTGACGTGAAGCCTGATTCTCTGCTATGACATGAAGACAGATTCTGCGCTGACATCAGGCCAGATTCTCTGTTACAGGACCTCTCTCCTCTGCCTGGGTGCCTGGGCCTAAATGTGTGACAGTGGCCTGTTCCAGTGGTGGGTGACGTGAAGCCTGATTCTCTGCTATGACATGAAGACAGATTCTGCGCTGACATAAGGCCAGATTCTCTGTTCCGGGACCGCTCTCCTCTGTCTGGGTGCCGGGGCCTAAATGTGTGACAGTGGCCTGTTCCAGTGGTGGGTGACGTGAAGCCTGATTCTCTGCTATGACATGAATACAGATTCTGCGCTGACATAAGGCCAGATTCTCTGTTACGGGACCTCTCTCCTCTGCCTGAGTGCCTGGGCCTAAATGTGTGACAGTGGCCTGTTCCAGTGGTGGGTGACGTGAAGCCTGATTCTCTGCTATGACATGAAGACAGATTCTGCGCTGACATAAGGCCAGATTCTCTGTTACGGGACCTCTCTCCCCTGCCTGGGTGCCTGGGCCTAAATGTGTGACAGTGGCCTGTTCCAGTGGTGGGTGACGTGAAGCCTGATTCTCTGCTATGACATGAAGACAGATTCTGCGCTGACATAAGGCCAGATTCTCTGTTACGGGACCTCTCTCCCCTGCCTGGGTGCCTGGGCCTAAATGTGTGACAGTGGCCTGTTCCAGTGGTGGGTGACGTGAAGCCTGATTCTCTGCTATGACATGAAGACAGATTCTGCGCTGACATAAGGCCAGATTCTCTGTTACGGGACCTCTCTCCTCTGCCTGGGTGCCGGGGCCTAAATGTGTGACAGTGGCCTGTTCCAGTGGTGGGTGACGTGAAGCCTGATTCTCTGCTATGACATGAATACAGATTCTGCGCTGACATAAGGCCAGATTCTCTGTTAAGGGACCTCTCCTCTGCCTGGGTGCCTGGGCCTAAATGTGTGACAGTGGCCTGTTCCAGTGGTGGGTGACGTGAAGCCTGATTCTCTGCTATGACATGAAGACAGATTCTGCGCTGACATAAGGCCAGATTCTCTGCTATGGCATGAAGAGACTGATTCTCTGCTGACATGAAGCCAGATTCTTTGCTATGGCATGAAGAGACTGATTCTCTGCTGACGTGAAGCCAGATTCTCAGCTATGGGACCTCTGTCCAATTGATATTGGTTCATTTTTATTTTTTTAATTTTTATTTTAATTCATTTCCCTATCCACATTTGTTAGCCTCTAGCTCTTTCCTGGGCTGTTTTACAACCTTTTTAGTGCCCAAAAGTTTGGGTCCCCATTGACTTCAATGGGGTTCGGGTTCGGGACGAAGTTCGGATCGGGTTCGGATCCCGAACCCGATCATTTCCGGGAAGTTCGGCCGAACTTCTCGAACCCGAACATCCAGGTGTTCGCTCAACTCTACTCCTAATATATTACAATTATTTCTATTGCTTCCTTTGCTGGTTGCATTCATTTTCCTATCATATTATACACTGCTTGTTTCCACGGTTACAAACACCCTGCTATCCATCAGCAATGGTCTTGCTTGCACACTATAGGAAAAAGCAGTGGCCTCTCTAGTGGACGGGACTATGGGAGCTCAACTAGGCCAGTGTATTGTCCGATATTGTGCAAGCATGGCCACTGCTGCTGGATTGTAGGGTGGTCATAACTATGGAAATGAGCAATGCATAGTGTTCTGGAAAAATAATTCAAGCTAGCAAAAGTGGCAACTGAAAAAGTGACCATAAAATAGTAAATGCCTGTAATTAACTTTACACTGCATGATAATTGCTCTTTGCTAAAGTAAGGCAACCTAGATAAACACATATGTCATAAGATGATGATGTTGTCTTTAACCCTAGGAAATACATTCTTCACTTGAACTGGGCCCAAGGAATTTAAGCATGTTTCTAGAAAGTTATTGACACAATCTTTACTTATAGAACTTATTCTCCTCTTTGCATTAGCCTCCATTAATTAAACATATCCGTTTTACCTCTAAAGAGAAGGCCTGTCAAGTATATCAAGTGTATTTAAAGATAATAAAAATATATCTCAACAGCAGAGATAATTTTTAGTACTATAAATTTATTGGAAGAAACAAGCGCTGTCAATGTTCAGCTATAAAACCTTGATATTGTTCAAGGATTGAAGTCATTGAAAAATATTGACTTATAAGCTACTTTCCTTAAATTATAAATAAAAAGGTTAAAGTTCACCTATAAAAAAAAAGCATAGCCTCCTCACACGCCCCTACAGCTATCCTGTCCATCACCATTATAGGTGATATTTCTACCATTTAGGTAGAAAGAATCTTTTACCAATTTGCTTATAATTTAGGCAAAGTAGCAGAACAAAATCTATATTTCTGGATTATACACAATAAATTGCATTTGACTTAAAACCTTGCTATTTCACTACCATAAGATTTTTCTAAGCATATCCCCATACTTGCTTTTCTATCTAAAAAGTAACAGCTATAGATCTATAGGAACTCATCCTTCAGTTGGAATGGGTCCCAGGAACTTAAAGCAGTTGTCTCACTTCAGCATCTGATATTTATTATTTACATAAAGGCAATACTACTCCTAATATATTACAATTAATTCTATTGCTTCCTTTGCTGGTTGCATTCATTTTCCTATCATATTATACACTGCTTGTTTCCACGGTTACAAACACCCTGCTATCCATCAGCAATGGTCTTGCTTGCACACTATAGGAAAAAGCAGTGGCCTCTCTAGTGGACGGGACTATGGGAGCTCAACTAGGCCAGTGTATTGTCCGATATTGTGCAAGCATGGCCACTGCTGCTGGATTGTAGGGTGGTCATAACTATGGAAATGAGCAATGCATAGTGTTCTGGAAAAATGAATCAAGCTAGCAAAGGAAGCAACTGAAAAAGTGACCATAAAATAGTAAATGCCTGTAATTAACTTTACACTGCATGATAAGTGCTCTTTGCTAAAGTGAGGCAACCTAGATAAACACATATGTCATAAGATAATAATGTTGTCTTTACCCCTAGGAATACATTCTTTACTTTCACTGGGCCCAAGGAACTTAAGCATGTTTCTAGAAAGTTATTGACACAATCTTTACTTATAGAACTTATTCTCCTCTTTGATTTAGCCTCCATTAATTAAACATATCCGTTTTACCTCTAAAGAGAAGGCCTGTCAAGTATATCAAGTGTATTTAAAGATAATAAAAATATATCTCAACAGCAGAGATAATTTTTAGTACTATAAATTTATTTGAAGAAACAAGCGCTGTCAATGTTCAGCTATAAAACCTTGATATTGTTCAAGGATTGAAGTCATTGAAAAATATTGACTTATAAGCTACTTTCCTTAAATTATAAATAAAAAGGTTAAAGTTCACCTATAAAAAAAAAGCATAGCCTCCTCACACGCCCCTACAGCTTTCCTGTCCATCACCATTATAGGTGATATTTCTACCATTTAGGTAGAAAGAATCTTTTACCAATTTGCTTATAATTTAGGCAAAGTAGCAGAACAAACTCTATATTTCTGGATTATACACAATAAATTGCATTTGACTTGAAACCTTGCTATTTCACTACCATAAGATTTTTCTAAGCATATCCCCATATTTGCTTTTCTATCTAAAAAGTAACAGCTATAGATCTATAGGAACTCATCCTTCAGTTGGAATGGGTCCCAGGAACTTAAAGCAGTTGTCTCACTTCTGCATCTGATATTTATTATTTACATAAAGGCAATACTACTCCTAATATATTACAATTAATTCTATTGCTTCCTTTGCTGGTTGCATTCATTTTCCTATCATATTATGCACTGCATGTTTCCACGGTTACAAACACCCTGCTATCCATCAGCAATGGTCTTGCTTGCACACTATAGGAAAAAGCAGTGGCCTCTCTAGTGGACGGGACTATGGGAGCTCAACTAGGCCAGTGTATTGTCCGATATTGTGCAAGCATGGCCACTGCTGCTGGATTGTAGGGTGGTCATAACTATGGAAATGAGCAATGCATAGTGTTCTGGAAAAATGAATCAAGCTAGCAAAAGAGGCAACTGAAAAAGTGACCATAAAATAGTAAATGCCTGTAATTAACTTTACACTGCATGATAAGTGCTCTTTGCTAAAGTGAGGCAACCTAGATAAACACATATGTCATAAGATAATAATGTTGTCTTTACCCCTAGGAATACATTCTTTACTTTCACTGGGCCCAAGGAACTTAAGCATGTTTCTAGAAAGTTATTGACACAATCTTTACTTATAGAACTTATTCTCCTCTTTGATTTAGCCTCCATTAATTAAACATATCCGTTTTACCTCTAAAGAGAAGGCCTGTCAAGTATATCAAGTGTATTTAAAGATAATAAAAATATATCTCAACAGCAGAGATAATTTTTAGTACTATAAATTTATTGGAAGAAACAAGCGCTGTCAATGTTCAGCTATAAAACCTTGATATTGTTCAAGGATTGAAGTCATTGAAAAATATCGACTTATGAGCTACTTTCCTTAAATTATAAATAAAAAGGTTAAAGTTCACCTATAAAAAAAAAGCATAGCCTCCTCACACACCCCTACAGCTATCCTGTCCATCACCATTATAGGTGATATTTCTACCATTTAGGTAGAAAGAATCTTTTACCAATTTGCTTATAATTTAGGCAAAGTAGCAGAACAAAATCTATATTTCTGGATTATACACAATAAATTGCATTTGACTTAAAACCTTGCTATTTCACTACCATAAGATTTTTCTAAGCATATCCCCATACTTGCTTTTCTATCTAAAAAGTAACAGCTATAGATCTATAGGAACTCATCCTTCAGTTGGAATGGGTCCCAGGAACTTAAAGCAGTTGTCTCACTTCTGCATCTGATATTTATTATTTAGATAAAGGCAATACTACTCCTAATATATTACAATTATTTCTATTGCTTCCTTTGCTGGTTGCATTCATTTTCCTATCATATTATACACTGCTTGTTTCCACGGTTACAAACACCCTGCTATCCATCAGCAATGGTCTTGCTTGCACACTATAGGAAAAAGCAGTGGCCTCTCTAGTGGACGGGACTATGGGAGCTCAACTAGGCCAGTGTATTGTCCGATATTGTGCAAGCATGGCCACTGCTGCTGGATTGTAGGGTGGTCATAACTATGGAAATGAGCAATGCATAGTGTTCTGGAAAAATAAATCAAGCTAGCAAAAGTGGCAACTGAAAAAGTGACCATAAAATAGTAAATGCCTGTAATTAACTTTACACTGCATGATAAGTGCTCTTTGCTAAAGTGAGGCAACCTAGATAAACACATATGTCATAAGATGATGATGTTGTCTTTACCCTAGGAATACATTCTTTACTTGCACTGGGCCCAAGGAACTTAAGCATGTTTCTAGAAAGTTATTGACACAATCTTTACTTATAGAACTTATTCTCCTCTTTGATTTAGCCTCCATTAATTAAACATATCCGTTTTACCTCTAAAGAGAAGGCCTGTCAAGTATATCAAGTGTATTTAAAGATAATAAAAATATATCTCAACAGCAGAGATAATTTTTAGTACTATAAATTTATTGGAAGAAACAAGCGCTGTCAATGTTCAGCTATAAAACCTTGATATTGTTCAAGGATTGAAGTCATTGAAAAATATCGACTTATGAGCTACTTTCCTTAAATTATAAATAAAAAGGTTAAAGTTCACCTATAAAAAAAAAGCATAGCCTCCTCACACGCCCCTACAGCTATCCTGTCCATCACCATTATAGGTGATATTTCTACCATTTAGGTAGAAAGAATCTTTTACCAATTTGCTTATAATTTAGGCAAAGTAGCAGAACAAACTCTATATTTCTGGATTATACACAATAAATTGCATTTGACTTAAAACCTTGCTATTTCACTACCATAAGATTTTTCTAAGCATATCCCCATATTTGCTTTTCTATCTAAAAAGTAACAGCTATAGATCTATAGGAACTCATCCTTCAGTTGGAATGGGTCCCAGGAACTTAAAGCAGTTGTCTCACTTCTGCATCTGAAATTTATTATTTAGATAAAGGCAATACTACTCCTAATATATTACAATTAATTCTATTGCTTCCTTTGCTGGTTGCATTCATTTTCCTATCATATTATACACTGCTTGTTTCCACGGTTACAAACACCCTGCTATCCATCAGCAATGGTCTTGCTTGCACACTATAGGAAAAAGCAGTGGCCTCTCTAGTGGACGGGACTATGGGAGCTCAACTAGGCCAGTGTATTGTCCGATATTGTGCAAGCATGGCCACTGCTGCTGGATTGTAGGGTGGTCATAACTATGGAAATGAGCAATGCATAGTGTTCTGGAAAAATGAATCAAGCTAGCAAAAGTGGCAACTGAAAAAGTGACCATAAAATAGTAAATGCCTGTAATTAACTTTACACTGCATGATAAGTGCTCTTTGCTAAAGTGAGGCAACCTAGATAAACACATATGTCATAAGATAATGATGTTGTCTTTACCCCTAGGAATACATTCTTTACTTTCACTGGGCCCAAGGAACTTAAGCATGTTTCTAGAAAGTTATTGACACAATCTTTACTTATAGAACTTATTCTCCTCTTTGATTTAGCCTCCATTAATTAAACATATCCGTTTTACCTCTAAAGAGAAGGCCTGTCAAGTATATCAAGTGTATTTAAAGATAATAAAAATATATCTCAACAGCAGAGATAATTTTTAGTACTATAAATTTATTGGAAGAAACAAGCGCTGTCAATGTTCAGCTATAAAACCTTGATATTGTTCAAGGATTGAAGTCATTGAAAAATATCGACTTATGAGCTACTTTCCTTAAATTATAAATAAAAAGGTTAAAGTTCACCTATAAAAAAAAAGCATAGCCTCCTCACACGCCCCTACAGCTATCCTGTCCATCACCATTATAGGTGATATTTCTACCATTTAGGTAGAAAGAATCTTTTACCAATTTGCTTATAATTTAGGCAAAGTAGCAGAACAAAATCTATATTTCTGGATTATACACAATAAATTGCATTTGACTTTAAACCTTGCTATTTCACTACCATAAGATTTTTCTAAGCATATCCCCATATTTGCTTTTCTATCTAAAAAGTAACAGCTATAGATCTATAGGAACTCATCCTTCAGTTGGAATGGGTCCCAGGAACTTAAAGCAGTTGTCTCACTTCTGCATCTGATATTTATTATTTAGATAAAGGCAATACTACTCCTAATATATTACAATTAATTCTATTGCTTCCTTTGCTGGTTGCATTCATTTTCCTATCATATTATACACTGCGTGTTTCCACGGTTACAAACACCCTGCTATCCATCAGCAATGGTCTTGCTTGCACACTATAGGAAAAAGCAGTGGCCTCTCTAGTGGACGGGACTATGGGAGCTCAACTAGGCCAGTGTATTGTCCGATATTGTGCAAGCATGGCCACTGCTGCTGGATTGTAGGGTGGTCATAACTATGGAAATGAGCAATGCATAGTGTTCTGGAAAAATGAATCAAGCTAGCAAAAGTGGCAACTGAAAAAGTGACCATAAAATAGTAAATGCCTGTAATTAACTTTACACTGCATGATAAGTGCTCTTTGCTAAAGTGAGGCAACCTAGATAAACACATATGTCATAAGATAATGATGTTGTCTTTACCCCTAGGAATACATTCTTTACTTTCACTGGGCCCAAGGAACTTAAGCATGTTTCTAGAAAGTTATTGACACAATCTTTACTTATAGAACTTATTCTCCTCTTTGATTTAGCCTCCATTAATTAAACATATCCGTTTTACCTCTAAAGAGAAGGCCTGTCAAGTATATCAAGTGTATTTAAAGATAATAAAAATATATCTCAACAGCAGAGATAATTTTTAGTACTATAAATTTATTGGAAGAAACAAGCGCTGTCAATGTTCAGCTATAAAACCTTGATATTGTTCAAGGATTGAAGTCATTGAAAAATATCGACTTATGAGCTACTTTCCTTAAATTATAAATAAAAAGGTTAAAGTTCACCTATAAAAAAAAGCATAGCCTCCTCACACGCCCCTACAGCTATCCTGTCCATCACCATTATAGGTGATATTTCTACCATTTAGGTAGAAAGAATCTTTTACCAATTTGCTTATAATTTAGGCAAAGTAGCAGAACAAAATCTATATTTCTGGATTATACACAATAAATTGCATTTGACTTAAAACCTTGCTATTTCACTACCATAAGATTTTTCTAAGCATATCCCCATACTTGCTTTTCTATCTAAAAAGTAACAGCTATAGATCTATAGGAACTCATCCTTCAGTTGGAATGGGTCCTAGGAACTTAAAGCAGTTGTCTCACTTCTGCATCTGATATTTATTATTTAGATAAAGGCAATACTACTCCTAATATATTACAATTAATTCTATTGCTTCCTTTGCTGGTTGCATTCATTTTCCTATCATATTATACACTGCGTGTTTCCACGGTTACAAACACCCTGCTATCCATCAGCAATGGTCTTGCTTGCACACTATAGGAAAAAGCAATGGCCTCTCTAGTGGACGGGACTATGGGAGCTCAACTAGGCCAGTGTATTGTCCGATATTGTGCAAGCATGGCCACTGCTGCTGGATTGTAGGATGGTCATAACCATGGAAATGAGCATAGCATAGTGTTCTGGGAAAATGAATCAAGCTTGCAAAAGTGGCAACTTTTAAAGTTACCATAAAATAGTTAATGCCTGTTATTATCTTTACACTGCATGATAAGCGCTCTTTGCTAAAGTGAGGCAACCTAGATAAACACATCTCTAATAAGATAATGATGTTGTCTTTACCCCCAGGAATACATTCTTCACTTGCACTGAGCCCAAGGAACTTAAACATGTTTCTAGAAAATTATTGACACAATATTTACTTATAGAACTTATTCTCCTCTTTGATTTAGCCTCCATTAATTAAACATATCCGTTTTACCTCTAAAGAGAAGGCCTGTCAAGTATATCAAGTGTATTTAAAGATAATAAAAATATATCTCAACAGCAGAGATAATTTGTAGTACTATAAATTTATTGGAAGAAACGAGCGCTGTCAATGTTCAGCTATAAAACCTTGATATTGTTCAAGGATTGAAGACATTGGAAAAGATAGACTTATGAGCTACTTTGCTTAAATTATAAATAAAAAGGTTAAAGTTCACCTATTAAAAAAAAATAATAGCCTCCTCACACGCCCCTACAGCTATCTTCTCTAGCGCCATTATAGGTGATATTTCAAACATTTAGGTAGAAAAAATCTTTTGCTAATTTCCCTATAATTTAGGCAAAGTAGCAGAACAAACTCTATATTTCTGCATTATACAGAATAAATTGCATTTGACTTAAAACCTTGCTATTTCACTACCATATTAAGGTAGGAACTCATCCTTCAGTTGGACTGGGTCCTAGGAATTTTAAACGGTTGTCCAACTTCTTCAACTTACATTTATCATGTAGATAAAGTTTATATTAGTCATAATGTATTACCATTAATTATATTGCTTCCTTTGCTGGCTTCATTAGTTTTCCCATCATATTTATACAATGCTTGTTTCCACGGTTACAAGCAGCCTCCTATCCAGCTACGAAAAAGCAGTGGCCTCCTTAGTGGACGACACCATCGGAGCTCAACTAGGCCTGTGTTTTGTCCGATATTGTGCAATCATGTCTAATGCTGTTGAATTGTAGGGTAGTCATAATAATGAAAATGAGCAGTGTATAATGTGCTGGAAAAATGAATCAAGCTAGCAAAAGTGGCAACCTAAAAAGTCACTATAAATTGTAAATGCCTTTTCTTAACTTTACACTGCATGATAAAAGCTCTTTGCTAAAGTGAGACAACCCAGATAAACACATCTCTAACAAGATAATGTTGTGGTCTTTACATATATGTATTTATAGCGTCTATGTAGCAATGCAATCCCTGGGTTTATAGCTTTAGATAATATAGCCATTCACTTACCATTAGCTGGGGGGGGTGAGGATCTTTTCATTTTTGGGCAGTGCGATTGTGCCAGATGTCTTCCTTTCATTGTCGTAACATATTTGGTTTTATCACATATAACTTACCTTTACCTACATGACCACATGTTGCAAGGGCCTAAAAAAATATATAATCTATTGCAGTTCTCCCTTTTATTTCATCTCCAAGGTACATTGTAGAATAGGAGAAATATCATAAGTGCAGTGTGTGAGATATTTACACTGCCCCATTGATATTGGCATCTTGATACCAGAGGACATGCTAATGGGGTGCGAAGGTTGTTGAAGTCATAGCTGAAATTATTTATCAACTAAAAATAGGAGTATGTAATCTATTGCTCTCTGTTATTAGAGATTTCCAGCTGAGGAGAGAGTGGCTGTGATAAGAGAATACAATTTCCTGCTCCCGTAAGCTGCTTTTAAGACGAGCAACTGTCATGCTCCAGACTCGCAGCGCAGCTCCCGTCCTGAACTTCCAGCAATGCCGGGATCGCATATTATTTTGATTTATAATGCTATGTATCCCTTACAGTTCTAAAATGTATTAGATAACACTGACATAATGCTGTCAGTGTATACAATACATTCCAGAACTGTAAGGGTTACATAGCATCATAAATCAATATAATACTTTACGACCCCTGCAGTGCTGGAAGATCAGGTAATCAATAAAGAGGTTGGGCAATTTTTGGTTAGTGTTGATCAATAGTGTTGATCGCGAATATTCGAATCGCAAATTTTTATTGTGAATATTGGCACTTTTTTTCATCAGTACTCATGATCCCTCACTTCTTCTTGCTTGTGGGCCAATGAGAAGGCTGAAAATCTTTGACTTTAGGAGTGGTGTTGATCGCGGATTTTTGTATTTGTATTTTGAAAATAATGATTGGAGATCACAAATTTGAAATTTCGTGAATATATGACGAATATTCACCCAAATATTCATGAAATATAGCAAATTTGAATATTGCCCTGCTGCTCATCACTGTTGATCAATGTGTTTGTAAGACGATTCAATTGCACTTACTAATATAGCCTTTATTAAATATAGAAAATGATGCAAAATTTCAACAATGTATCTTTCCTTGTTTGTCAAGTCTTTTGTGCTGTCCACACATAGGTCCTGTTCATAAGATGGCCACTAATGGAGGATCATGTGACCAGACAAATCATCTGTGTGTGATGTATCCTCCATTCAAATACATTGCACCTTTGATATTCTCTTGTTCTGTTGGGAGTTTAGTGCAGATGCAGTGTATTTGAACCTGAGGAGACATCAAGCACAGATAATTTGTCTGGTCACATGACCCTCCATCAGCAGCCATCTTATGGACAGAACCACTGTGTGGACAGCAAAAATGACTGTGTAAACAAGGGGGCATAGCTTCTGAAATATAGAAAATGGTACAGAATTTCAACAAAGGCTATATTAGTAAGTGCCACATAGTCATCTCATATACACATTGATCAACAGTAGCCAGAAAGTGGCAAACCCCTTTAAGGCTACTTTCACATGGCTGTGCGGAGCCTATGAAATGCTGTCCGTAGCTATGGTCCCATTTGCCAGACCAGCCATGGCTCATGGGAGCTGAACTTATTGCTGCATAGTCACCTATGCCCAGCTGCGAATAGCCCCATAATTAAATGATGCTGTCAGCATAGGACAGTAGACCCACAGTTAGGCTGGGACTCACAGCATCATAGATCACTACAATGCAGTGAGTTCAGATCACATGAACCACAGCTGGTCCAGGAAATGTGGCCATCACAGGGACCGCATTTCACAAACTATAAACAGTAAAACACACTGGGAGTCGATTATCAAAGACTGGTACTTTACACCAGTCCTTGATACCCCCTAAGCTTTCAGAGGTTGCGTTTAACTTATGACGAGGCGCATGCCTCCTTATAAATTAGGTGCAAGCTCCAGCATTCCGTCCTCCTAAAGAGAAATATACTCCAGCCCCTTGACTGGAGTAGATTTCAATAATTTACGCCGGGAAACAGGTGAAAATCTTGGTGAATTTGCCATGGCTGATGGCCCTGGCCCTGCCACAGTTCATTATATCCGCCATAGACAGATACTGCCTTTCCCCGCCAGAGCGTAAGCACTGTATTTTGTCCAGCTGAATCCCAGCACTAATGCCAGAATCAGGCTGGACTCCATTATATTCAATGGGGCACCCAGGTCCTATTATAGTCAATGGGCCCTATTGGTGCTCCGATTCTTTCTGGCTAATGCTGGATATATTGAACTCCTCCAGGCTGTTCCTCAGCCAACACAACCAGCCAGAAGATGTTAACACCAGTGTGAAAATATTGTTAAAAACCCACCAAAAGCACACCTTTTGGTTAAAAAATTTTTTTTCTTATTTTCCTCCTCAAAAACCTAGATGTGTCTTATGGACTGGTGCGTCTTATAGGGTGAAAAATTATGGTAAGTGTTATTTCTCTTTCATTCACATCATGCCCTGGTTGTGGCATTTTTTTTTTTACTTAGTCTTCAGATGTTTTTGTTCCATATACAGCCATAGTTTTTGCCCACTTAAAAAAAATACACATGCAAGTGTCTATTTCATTTTTAATTGTGCTTGTTGTTTTGACTTGTTTTTTTTTTGCCAATGCATTTTTTGCATACTCCTCTCTACAGAGGAAGTGACATATGTAGCAGGACATTCATGTCGCACCAATGTTGCACAACATTTATTGGAATGATAGCCTATGGTGTGACACGATAGTAGCAAAAAAAATTCAACTGTCACATGACAGTTGCTAAAAATCCATCCAAGTTGGATTTTTGCGTGACTGTCATGTTGCAGTTGCAGCATGTCACATGCCTCAGTGCAATACCATAGACTATAATTACAATAAATGTTGCACAACATTGGTGTGACACATTTTGCAATGTAGTTGTACCATTTTTCTTGCATGACACATGTCGTTGTGTAGCTCTAGCCTTACATTGGGGCATATGCTATCCTATAGGAAAATGTAAGACATATAAAAAAATAAAAAGAAGCAAATATCCTGTGCTCAAACATATCATTTATCCAAAAATGGCACAACTACAAAAAAAAAACTGCAATAGTCAGGCTGAATTCACATCACTATTTAGCTTTCCGTTCTTCTGATCTGTCAGAAGAACAGAAAAAAAAACATCCATTATTTTGAGTGTCAGTTATGGTCAGTTAACATCAGTATAATTTTACTTTCAGCCACTATTTTAAGAAAAATTGTTACCACGAAGCGCACGGAAATTCGGCTTCGTGACAAATCAGATTTTTCCTGAAATTCCTATCGAAGTCTACTTAGGATACTTCGATTTGCTCAGCACTAGTCACTAACAAAGCAAAAGTGTACAAACGCCACTATAAACCTATGTGTGAAACCACACTCAAGCAAAATGAATACAGAATTGGATTGATCCTTACCTGCTACTTCAGGGTCAGATTTTCTTACAGAGCCTGGGATGATTATTTGACCTCTTCAGTATTTTCTCCATGTCTGTGTCTTCTCTAAGAACTAAAAGGAGATGTCTGATCGCTTGAAGACTGGCCTTCTCAAATGAGTTGCTGCAGCAGGTGCTACTGTATGAACAAGACACATCACAATGCCTTAACATTCCATCAGCTGTGATGTCATCAACTGAAGAGAGAAGCCTAGGAGAGGCATAGTAGTAATATATCCTAGGGAAATTCACTATTTACAGAGTTTTGTAAATGTCATTATGTTTTTATTCTGAAATAAATACAGATTTTAATACACATCTCTGGTTATGTTAATATAAAAAATATATATATAATTGTCATTCTTTTTTAATGCGAAAAATAGCTCTAAAACAATGTTCCCTTTACTTATAGGACTTGTCTCACTTCAGCAAATTGTATTTGTCATGTAGATAAAGTTAATATAAGGCACTTACTAATGTAGTGTGATTGTCCATATTGCTTCCTTTGCTGGCTGGATTAATTTTTTTCATCACATTATATACAGCTCGTTTCCATGGTTACGACCACCCTGCAATCCAGCAGCAGTGATCACTACCCCTACACATTACAAAAAAAAAGAATAATAGTTACCTTTTAAATACTTTATATTTAAAATATATTTATATTAAGTATCTAAAGGGCTTATCTTGGACCAGTTGAAAACCCCTCAAGGATACCTCAAAGGTAGTGTTGAGCGAGCATGCTCGGCCGAATACCAGTTCGGCTCGAGCATCGCTATGCTCGGCACATGGCGGTACTCGGCCAAGTACCTCATGTGCTTGAGCCCAATGCTCGAGTCTCCTCCCCACACGTTTCACGGCTGCTAAGCAGCCAATAAACGTGCAGGTAAGTACTACCCTCACTGTAATGCCAGTAGCCATGTTGGCTACTGGCATTACAGTTTGGCTGGGCAGAATGCATCATTGGGTGCTGTATAGCACCCGATGACGCATATTGAGTTCATTCGTAGTCAGGGAGAGCTGAGCATAGGAAGGGACAGAGAGTGTAGGGAGTGTAATTGAATATTATTTTTGTACAAAAAAGTTTCAGAGACCCAAAAGTCCTTGTAAGGACTATTGTATGTAACAGCAGCAATATATGTTTGTAGCGCCACCTGCGCTAAATTGCTCAGTGTTAGGGAGAGCTGTGCATAGGAAGGGACAGACAGTGTACGGAGTGTAATAGGAAGATTTTTATACAAAAAACTTTTCAGAGACTCAAAAGTTCTTTTAAAGGATAACTGTCACATTTAGACCCTAATTTCAATTTTCATATATGTAGTTGCTAATAACAATATATTCCAGAATCAGTTTCTATTAGACTGACTTACCCCATATTTAATAAGATTCAGCCCTTAGCAACCAGTCTGCATAAAAATGTAATTTCACTATTCAGTTAAGATGGCCGCCACTGCCCTCACTCTGAGGCTAATCCCGCCTGCCCTCACTAGCCAGTAACAATAGCCCCCAAAAGTGTCAGTTACCAGAGCCCTCCCCCCTAAAGGGTTAATCTCCTGCAGCACAGAGGGGTCCTCTTACCACATGTTGCTTTCATTTATACACCGAGCAGACTGCAGATCTCTCTTCCCTGCTCTGCGCTGATTCAACTCTGCCTTCTCCAAGTCTGCTGAGTGAGGGAGCGTCTGCCAAGCGCAGGGACAGGGAGAAGTGCACACAGCCCAGGCACTGTTATCAGCTGCTGGGGAGGACCTGGCTTTAATCATTTACCTACAGTCCCTGGCTGTCTGTAATCTGACCTTGCAGGCTGCGTGCTTCTGCGTCCTCCGTCCTTCAACACAGAGGACGGACCTGCATAGCAACCTGATTTTAAGCAGAGGTAAAAGTAGGCAGTAGAGGGAACTAAACTGTTGAATTAAGGGGTAATTGAATACACAGTGAAAAGTTTAAATAGGGCCACCAAGGAGATATCCAATACTCCAAAAAAAATAAAAAATGACAGTTATCCTTTAAGGACTATTGCGTGTGACAGCAGCAATATATAGTTTTTGTTTTTTAATTTTTTTTATTAGTTCCAGCAATAAAAAAAATACAAGCTTTTGAATTCAAGTCAGTTACATTTGGTGTTACAAGTTTTCATTTTTCCATAAGACATTAAAACAACCCCCCAAGACCCCCCCCCCCCCCCCCCCCCCCAACTGAGTCACCATATCAATAATCACCAATAGCAGACATTCACCTCAGAGGCTATAATTATTTCAGTAAAGATATTATGTCTGACTAAATGTCACCTTAGTCTGTTTCATGTTCCTTTCACCCTATTCATCTAGCTCACCAAGAGATAAATTCCCCAACGTACCCTTGAGCGCTTCTAAACTGTACCATTATTTGCATTATTTTTCTTATTTCGTCTTGAGTAAAGCTATTTGCAATAAAAGTCCTCCACCTCTTGAAAAACCATTTAGTTCTTTTATCTTTGTTTACTTCCGTGTCTGTTTTATCTAGATACATAAAACGTGTCATCTGCGTCTTCACCTCTTGTATCTGAGGTACCTCTGCCTTCAACCACCCTTGTAATAAACAGCGCAGTGACACCACCAAGGCCGCATCTACTATTATTTGAGGGGGAGGGTTTGTATCTCCATAATCAAGGAAAAGAAGAATCTCAGGTGCTAATTCCAAGGTATGCCCCAGTGTATCTCTGATCCAGCATCTGACTTGCTCCCAGAATCGTTGAACCTGTGGACACAGCCAGACACAATGCACTAGGTCTGCTTTATCTAAACCACACTTCGGACATACAGTAAGAAAAGCTGTATTGTCAGGCTTTTTGGGAAAGGTAAAGGCGTATATGGCCGAGTGTATCAGTCTAAGATGTGTTTCCCTCCACACTTCACATGTTACTGCCTTACATACTCTAGCCCATCCCTGCAAGATTTTTTCAGCATCTACTGAAACATTAAGCTTCCTCTCCCACTTTTTAAAAAGAACTTGCGCTGAAGTTTTATTACTCGAGTCACGCATCACTTGATAAATGTGTGAGAGGGAAAGTTTGGAGTTTCCACCCCCTAATGAGAAAACCAGGGAATTCCCTATACATTCGCCTGATACATCGCGCAATCTCTCCCTACAGAAAATATATACTTGCTGGAAAGGGAGAGCATGAGAGTCATACTTCTGACATAATTCTGTAAAGGTTAGATATCTCTTTTCAGGGATGTGGAGAAGATCAAGCAGGGTCCCAATACCCTTCGCTCTCCAAACCCTGAACATCTTGTTTGTGTTCCCTTGTGTGAACTCTGGATGCTTCCACAGATTCAGGACTCTAGATGCTAGGAATGGTTTTATTTGCTTCCCTCCATGCCACTATCGTGTCACAGATGATAGTGGAACGCTTCAGACTCGGTACCAGGAACTGTATCCTTGTATGGAGCAAGTTAACTAATGGTCATGGATGGGATAGATGGGTCTCCAGATCAAAATTGGAAAAGTGACTAGTCCCTTGTATCCAGTCCAGACAGTGTCTAAAAAGACATGTTAAGTTATAAACTCTAATATTTGGTACATTTAAACCACCTTTATCTCTTGGTAGCATCAGCTTTGCCAGTGCAATGCGGGGTTTCTTCCCTGACCACAAAAATATTGTGAACATTGAATGAAGGCCCTGGACATCAGTATGTTTTAGAAGTACTGGGATCGTCTGTAGGGGATATAACAGTTTGGGAA
This sequence comes from Bufo bufo, assembly GCF_905171765.1. Classification (NCBI taxonomy): domain Eukaryota; kingdom Metazoa; phylum Chordata; class Amphibia; order Anura; family Bufonidae; genus Bufo; species Bufo bufo. The sequence continues at coordinate 3,732 of NW_024400495.1, read as the reverse complement.
AACACACCATTTTCAGGATATGGCTTCTGCCCGTTAAGGATAATGGGAGACTCTGCCATCTAGTAAGGTCGTCCGCAATAGCTTTAAGCAGGGGAGGGTAATTCAGATTATAAAGGGATGACGGGGACTTCCCAATTTTTATTCCCAAGTAAGTAATGTGAGAATTGCTCACCGATATGTTTCTACACGACTCTGGGAGCAATTCTTTCATTTTCAGGGATGTTAATGGCAATATCACGGATTTATCTAGGTTTATCTAAAATCCCGAGACCGGACCAAAGGAGTCTAGGAGTTGTAAAACCTTCTCAAGGTCCTCAACTAATATATAGTTTTTGTGCATCCTGCGCTAAATATCGTGTAATAGGTCGCTGCGGACAGTTAAATTATCCGTGCCACATCTCCTGTTTAAAGTGTGCGCATCCCTAAAATATCAGTGACACCCAGTACACTTTTTCCGTAGACGGTGTCCGTTGCGGACAGTTAAATTATCTACGCCACATCTCCTGTTTAAAGTGTGTGCATCCCTAAATATCAGTGACATCGAGTGCACTTTTTCCATAGACGGTGTCCCCTGCGGACAGTTAAATTATCCGCGAAACATCTCCTGTTTATAGTGTGCGCATCCCTAAAATATCAGTGACATCCAGTACACTTTTTCCGTAGATGGTGTCCGATTCTGACAGTGACTTTACCAGGGCCACATCTGCTGTGTAACGTGTGCGCTTCTAAAATTTATCTGTGACATACAATTAAATTTTTCCGTAGACAGTGTCCGCTACTGAGTGACATTACCAGGGCCACATCTGCTGTGTAACGTGTGCGCTTCAAAAAAAATTCTGTTACACAAAATTTCATTTTTTCATAGACAGTGTCCTTTTCTGACAGTGACCTTACCAGGGCCACATCTGCTGTGTAACGTGTGCGTTTCAAAAAAAATTTCGGTGACATAAAATTACATTTTTCTGTAGACGGTGTCCTCTTCTGACAGTGACCTTACCAGGGCCACATCTGCTGTGTAACGTGTGCGCTTCTAACATTTTTCAGTGACATACACTGTACTTTGTCACCTTTGCAACCATACTCCCCCCGGAATACAAAGACTTTGGTTTCCCGGAAGCAGCTCGGCGGGTCATGGGAATAACGCCGCCAGATCAGCGGTCGTCATCGATTATGGTCGGAACTATGACAGTATCTGATCGTCTTCGAACCTCCGACTTTCGTTTTTGATTAATGAAAATATTCTTGGCAAATGCTTTCGCTTTGGTTCGTCTTGCGCCGGTCCAAGAATTTAACCTCTAGCGGCGCAAAAGGGATGCCCCCGGCCGTCCCTCTTATTCATGGCCTCAGTTCCGAAAACCAACAAAATAGAACCAGAGTCCTATTCCATTATTCCTAGCTGAAGTATTCAAGGGACCTGCCTGCTTTGAAAACTGTAAATTTTTTCAATGGTCAGCTCAGCAGCAGGCCCTCAACCATAATTTTTTACAGGGTCATCTCACCAGCAGGCCTTCACCTACAATCTTTTACAGGGTCAGCTCAACTGAAGGCCCTCGCAAATAGTTTTTTAGAGGGTCAGCTCACTTGCAGGCCCGCACCTAAAATCTTTTACAGGGTCAGCTCAGCTGCAGGCCCACACCTAAAATCTTTTACAGGGTTAGCTCACCTGTAGGCCCGCACCTAAAATCTTTTACAGGGTCAGCTCACCTGCAGGCCCTCACCTGATTATACCTAATAGGTAATTTGCACGCATGCTGCCTTGCTTGGATGTGGTAGCCGTAGCTGTTTCTCAGGCTCCCTCTTCAAATTCAAACCATGATTCCCCCGTTACTCATAGTCTACATGGTTTGGGCTGAAAATAACCTCGAAAGTTGATAGGCCAGATATCCGAATGGATCGTTGCCGTCACGGGGTAGAGCACTCGAGCATCCCGATGTGTTCGGCCCAAGCACCCAAGCACTATGGTGCTCGATCAACACTACTCAAAGGAGATTTCTGGGATTTTTAAAAAAATATCAGCTGTTTAAGAAGGCAATGGCACTTGCAGTAGCGCCACGACCTTCGCTTTGCTCACCAAGCACAGCGCTGTACCTTGTATACTGGCTATGCTTAGTAAGCAGCTCAGCCCCACTCACTTCTATGGGGCTGAGCTGTGTCTAGGCCATGTGACCGATGAACGTGACATCCAGTGGCCTAGGGAAATCTGTAAGAAGGCCGCAGCGCTACAGTGAGTGCCATTTCCTTTTCAAACAGCTGATCAGTTGGGGTCCTAGTGTTGAACCCCACCGATCAGATACTGATGACTTATCCAAAGGATAGGTCATCAGTTAAAAAATTCTGTAAAGCACCTTAGCCCATAGGATACCAGCGCTGTACATGTACAGCGCTGATATCTGGGTCTGAAATCCCAGCGCCATACAGCATCTGCCAGATCACCTGCAGGGGTCCGGCAGTCACTGATAGCCGGACCCCTGCTGTATGCGCCATCATCCGTGAAAACAGCGCTGACCTTGGCAAGTGCGGGATTCTGCAGGGTGCGGGCGGCTATTGGGTCCCCATGCTGCTGTGACGGGGACCCGATGGCAGGGAAGGCAGCCTGATGCCTTCTTTAGGCATCGTGGCTGCCTTCCGTGACAGCCTATGAGATGTCTACTACTTCTCAAGCATTAGGGCCCCTAAAATGCCAGGGCAGTATAACTACCCCACAAGTGACCCCATTTTGGAAAGAAGACACCCCAAGGTATTTCGTGATGGGCATAGTGAGTTCATGGAAGTTTTTATTTTTTGTCACAAGTTAGTGGAATATGAGACTTTGTAAGGAATAAAAAAAAATCATCATTTTCCGCTAACTTGTGACAAAAAATAAAAAGTTCTATGAACTCACTATGCCCATCAGCAAATACCTTAGGGGGTCTACTTTCCGAAATGGGGTCATTTGTGGGGTTTTTCTACTGTCTAGGCATTGTAGAACCTCAGGAAACATGACAGGTGCTCAGAAAGTCAGAGCAGCTTCAAAAAGCGGAAATTCACATTTTTGTACCATAGTTTGTAAACGCTATAACTTTTACCCAAACAATTTTTTTTTACCCAAACATTTTTTTTAACAAAGACATGTAGAACAATAAATTTAGAGAAAAATTTATATAGAAATGTAGTTTTTTAAAAAATTTTTACAACTGAAAGTGAAAAATTTCATGTCATTTTTTTGCAAAAATTTCGGTACATTTCGATTAATAACAAAAAAAGTCAAAATGTCAGCAGCAATGAAATACCACCAAATGAAAGCTCTATTAGTGAGAAGAAAAGGAGGTAAAATTCATTTGGGTGGTAAGTTGCATGACCGAGCAATAAACCGTGAAAGTAGTGTAGTGCAGAATTGTAAAAAGTGGTCTGGTCATTAAGGGTGTTTAAGCTAGGGGAGCTGAGGTGGTTAAATTATAAATAAAAAGGTTAAAGTTCACTATAAAAAAAAGCATAGCCTCCTCACACACCCCTACAGCTATCCTGTCCAACACCATTATAGGTGATATTTCTACCATTTAGCTAGAAAGAATCTTTTACCAATTTGCTTATAATTTAGGCATCTGTTATTTATTATGTAGATAAAGGCAATACTACTCCTAATATATTACAATTAATTCTATTGTTTCCTTTGCTGGCTGCATTCATTTTCCTATCATATTGTCACGAGGGTGTCAAAAACCACGCCTGACTCCGTTATACCCGATCAGTTAT
>NW_024400494.1:0-29411 GCF_905171765.1 Bufo bufo | reverse complement strand
TGGTCGTGGGTAAGACATGCCAAACCTGAACTATATGGCTGAGTTGTGCCTGGAGCCACGGGCGTGGGTAGGCCTGGAGAGGGCGTACCCTATTGGAGTGTGTGAAAAAAAGGGGATGGGAGGGAGGGGTAAGTGAGACACACCCCTGGTGGGTAGGAGTTACGGATATATATAGGGAACTTACGCCCTGCCCACAAATACAGGCTGATATCAGCCTTAATACTTATGGGCAGGGCTGAAAACGTATTGGTCGTGGGTAAGACATGCCAAACCTGAACTATATGGCTGAGTTGTGCCTGGAGCCACGGGCGTGGGTAGGCCTGGAGAGGGCAAAAAGTCAAGGACACTATGTTGACTAGACCAATTAATTCATATTTTCCAACACGCATGAACTATAACGCTAATGACTGAAAATCCTGAGAGATCTCCCTGTGTGGACTGGGAACGTACCTGCTGAAACAAGACGATTTCCAGCGCCCCGTTGATCGGGTAACATGAGCGGGGACCTGGTGTTTTGAGCTGACGATGTTGCCCCGATGTGGAATGAATGGCCCGCAATGACTCTTGAGTCGAACCCAAGACCTGCTGTCAGGGAGCGGATGAGGGACGTGAATTGGTTTGAGAGGGGCTTGTTCTTGGAGGGTAGGAGAGGACTGTCAGGAGGTGCTGTTCGCAATAGGGACATTGATTTATTGAGGATCTGGACTGGGCACCATTTATTCTGGGTGCGAAATATTTAACTTCCGTGGGCGGCCCTGTCTGATTTGTCTTGGTCAATGGGATACGGAGTATATAGTGGTTATTATGCCAAGACAGCTGTTCTACGCGGAGACAGCCGTGTCCCAGAGAGCTGCTAGTGAACTCCCCTGGCCGGGGGAAGCCATGGAAACATGGCCGCTTGAATTACCGCTGGAAAAAGGCCAAAAAGGGTTGCCGTCCAGTGCAGAAGACAATTCCCTGAACAACTCGCTGGACACTGGCCGTCCGCGGGCGGAAGCCTGCTTTGTATTTAATTTATTTTTATATTTAATATATCTTTGGAAGAGCGACCTGGGTTACTACGTATGACGTGGTGTTAGAGGCCTGCTGGCTCAATCCTGATGGCATTGGTCGAAAGCTTCTGTTGGGAGAAACAGAAAGCTATGAACGCCAATATGTAAAATATTTCATCCCAACTGCCCTGAGTATAGAGAAGTCTAAACTATCGAACGCTTTCAACCCAGCTCTGTAATTCCTGGTCGTGTTTGGAGCTAACGACTGTCTTATGAGATGTTTCGCTGCTGAAACCGCCTTTACCCTTGTTGCGCGTTTCTTACCTTGTGGAGGCTTTGTCTGATTTGAGAACGATAGTGGCCGGAAGATACTTCTCGGAATCTGAGGGGAACATTAAGGAGACTGAATAACGTAGCCGTGGAAATCGGATGAGGACCACGAGACCCCTTGACCGTCCAGGAGCCCCCTAACTAAAGGCAGAGCCTGGATAGACTGAAGTGGGGTGTGGCAGCTTTAACATGACATATAGCGTGGTAACAGCAGCAGTTGGGCCTGACGGTCCAGTTGTCACCCAGACATTTAGCTTGTCCTGGGTGATCTAAGAGACAAGATTAATGGCATGGCATGCTATCGGCAGTAGCTGAACCTGGGCGGTCCCGGTGACATACGTCATTTAACATGGCCTGGACGATCCAGGTGACAGAGAAAGACATAGCTGGTAACGGCAGCGGCTGAACCTGGGCGATCCAGGTGACATGCAACATTTTATCATGGCCTGGACGATCCAGGTAACATACAACATTAAACTCGGCCTGGACGATCCAGGTAACATACAACATTAAACTCGGCCTGGACGATCCAGGTGACATATGACATTTAACTCGGCCTGGACGATCCAGGTGACATACAAAAGACATAGCTGGTAACGGCAGCGGCTGAACCTGGGCGATCCAGGTGACATGCAACATTTATCATGGCCTGGACGATCCAGGTAACATACAACATTGAACTCGGCCTGGACGATCCAGGTGACATACAAAGACATAGCTGGTAACGGCAGCGGCTGAACCTGGGCGATCCAGGTGACATGCAACATTTGTCATGGCCTGGACGATCCAGGTAACATACAACATTGAACTCGGCCTGGACGATCCAGGTAACATACAACATTAAACTCGGCCTGGACGATCCAGGTGACATATGACATTTAACTCGGCCTGGACGATCCAGGTGACATACAAAGACATAGCTGGTAACGGCAGCGGCTGAACCTGGGCGATCCAGGTGACATGCAACATTTATCATGGCCTGGACGATCCAGGTAACATACAACATTGGACTCAGCCTGGACGAACCAGGAAACATACAACATTGAACTCGGCCTGGACAATCCAGGTGACATACAACATTGAACTCGGCCTGGACGATCCAGGTAACATACAACATTGAACTCGGCCTGGACGATGCAGGTGACGTACAACATTGAACTCGGCCTGGACGATCCAGGTGACATGCAACATTTATCATGGCCTGGACGATCCAGGTAACATACAACATTGAACTCGGCCTGGACGATCCAGGTAACATACAACATTGAATTCGGCCTGGACGATGCAGGTGACGTACAACATTGAACTCGGCCCGGACGATCCAGGTGACATACAAAGACATAGCTGGTGACGGCAGCGGCTGAACCTGGGCGATCCAGGTGACATGCAACATTTATCATGGCCTGGACGATCCAGGTAACATACAACATTGGACTCGGCCTGGACGATCCAGGTAACATACAACATTGGACTCGGCCTGGACGATCCAGGTAACATACAACATTGAATTCGGCCTGGACGATCCAGGTAACATACAACATTGAACTCGGCCTGGACGATCCAGGTAACATATGACATTTAATCACGGCCTGGACGATCCAGGTAACATACAACATTGAACTTGGCCTGGACGATCCAGGTAACATACAACATTGAACTCGGCCTGGACGATCCAGGTAACATACAAAGACATAGCTGGTAACGGCAGCGGCTGAACCTGGGCGATCCAGGTGACATGCAACATTTATCATGGCCTGGACGATCCAGGTAACATACAACATTGAACTCGGCCTGGACGATCCAGGTAACATACAACATTGGACTCGGCCTGGACGATCCAGGTAACATACAACATTGAATTCGGCCTGGACGATCCAGGTAACATACAACATTAAAACTCGGCCTGGACGATCCAGGTGACATACAACATTGAACTCGGCCTGGACGATCCAGGTGACATACAACGCTAAAGTTGGCCTGGACGATCCAGGTGACATACAACATTAAACACGGCCTGGACGATCCAGGTGACGTACAATATTGATCTTGGCCTGAGTGGTCCAAGCGACAGATAATTTAAGTACGCGGTATATGTGGTAACTAAACTGATCGCACGCCACTGACGAATCTTCCCAGCCAAACCTGCGTTTGGAAACGGGGAACCTGCCACGCGCAATTTTGTACCCCTGACACCTGCTGGCAGAGTGAATCCCCGCCTTCATGCCGAGACACAATTCTGACCTGCAGGGACCAAGTAGCTTACTGGCCCATGTGCTGTTGATTAATATATGTAAATACGCACACCAAAATTGCCCCTGATACAGGCTGAAAGCTGGGCTGCCGCAGCTTGGCGTAACGCCGGCAACAATGCCCACTGCTTCCCACCTGTGCCGCCTCTGCTATATAGCGTCTCTGCTGGGGCAATGATTTTATTATCCTTTTTTTTTTTTTTTTTTTTTTTTTTTTTTTTTTTTTTTTTAAACTGGGGCGGATATTTCCGAATGGACATGTGGCGCGCTCATGGCCGCTGCAGGGAGGGGAAGGGGAACCCCCGTGCCTGCGACCCTGCTAGGACTGGGATGTGCGGTCCCCAAGTGCGAGCCTGGAGTGGACGGACGTGTGTGCCTTTCAAGGGGAACCTAGACTTGTACTCTTTCCCTAACTAAACATAGCTACCCCCGACTGCCCATTTCCTGCCACCGTAGGAGCTCCGGAAGGCAGAGCGAGCGGTGGACGTGTACAGGAGGGTCATTTCTTCGGCGTTCGGCTGAACATGCCTGTGGAGGCCCGGCGGTGACGTGTGCGTTCCACCGTGAACCGCACGCCATCCGCGAGAAGGGGAGACCGACCCGTGGCCGCAAGTATACGGCACGCTCCATTGGACAAGTACTTACCTGGTGACGGACCGGAAAAACACTTTAAGTATTGCACTATACCGTGTAGCGAAACGAAACTTTTGAAACAACCGTGATGCTTGCACGTGCCGGCAGCTGGATGTGGCTCCTCTTGAGAACGAAAACTTCTCTCAGGAAAGTCGCACTGTGCAAAGAATCGTACTGAAGAGAAAAAACAGACGTGAAGCTTGCTGGGCAGCTAGGTGTGGCTCTTCCTACAGAGGTAAGTGAGACACACCCCTGGTGGGTAGGAGTTACGGATATATATAGGGAACTTACGCCCTGCCCACAAATACAGGCTGATATCAGCCTTAATACTTTTAGTTCTTTTAAACATATGTATTTGACATGTATTTGTACTGGCCTACAGTAAAATTGATATCCAATGACTGTGTAATATACCTCCAGCCACATAATCACTTGATGTTTCCTGTCCGGTGAATGCCTAATGTTTGGGGCCTGTGCTTTACTGGCTTGCAGTAAAATTGATATACAATGACCATCTAACATACCTCCAGCCACATAATGACTTGATCTTTTCTGTACGGTGAATGCATAATTTTTGGGGCCTGTAATCTAACTGGCCAACAGTAAAATTGTTATTTGGTGACCGCCTAATGTACCTCCAGCCACATAATGACTTGATCTTTTCTGTACGTTGAATGCATACTTTTTGGGGCCTTTAATGTAACTGGCCAACAGTAAAATTGTTATACAGTGACCGCCTAATGTACCTCCAGCCACATTATCAATTGTTCTTTTCTGTCCGGTGAATGAATAATTTTTGGGGCCTGTAGTCCACTGGCCTGCAGTAAAATTTATATCCACTGACCGTCTAATATACCTCCAGCAACATAATCACTTGATCTTTTCTGTACGGTGAATGCCTAATTATTGGGGCCTCGGAGGAATTCAACACCTGTGACGACCACGTGTTATCGAATTTCACCTATTATCATTTGGGGTTTATTCAAGAGGGGGTATTTCGTTAGCCATGTTTTTAATCCAATTTTATATTTTTAGTTCTTTAAACATGTGTATTTGACATATATTTGTACTGGCCTGCAGTAAAATTGATATCCAATGACCGTCTAATATACCTCCAGCCACATAATCACTTGATGATTTCTGTCCTGTAAATGCCTAATGTTTGGGGCCTGTACTACACTGGCCTGCAGTAAAATTTTTATCCAATAACCGTCTAATATACCTCCAGCCACATAATCACTTGATCTTTTATGTACGGTGAATGCATAATTTTTGGGGCCTGTAATCTAACTGACCAACAGTAAAATTGTTATACGGTGACTTTTTGGGACCTGTAGTCCACTGGCCTGCAATAAAATTGATATCCAATGACCGTCTAATATACCTTCAGCCACATAATCACTTACTGTTTTCTGTCCAGTGAATGCCTAATGTTTGGGGCCTGTACTTCCGTGGCCTAAAATAAAAACCTTCTAGGCTCCAGCAGGGCACATTTTTGAAAGTATCCTTTTAGGACGCATAAAAATGGCTCCTGATTAAAATCCATATTTTTGTGGGAATTTTTGCAATAGATCCCGCTCTGGTATGTCACTGCCCATGTAGTGGGACGATTTGTGCACTTCTACTAAGTATTTGGTGGCTGCAAATATGACCTGAAGATTATTCAGGTTCGCCTGCCATTAAAGTGAATGCGGTTCGCAAACATTTGATCGCGTTTGCGTGATCGCAAATCGTTCCGGCCTATGTTCGTCCATCACTAATCCTCACTCACTAAGAAATCAAGGCGACAAAAGTCCAAGACTAGGGAGGGAGGGCCGGATACTGAATCTTGGTTTTCTTAAACCGGAGCACAGAAACGAAAGACCACTCAATTTAAACAGCTGCTTTTCCAGCCAAAGCTTCCATTGGCCTAACTGAATGTGCCCTTTTTCATGCTGCTAACCAGGAGTGCCAATTAACGCTGACCACTGCTTGACCATGTTGCTGTCCAGAAAACCCTTCCAGACCAGATCAAACTGGACCCACTGACCATCTTCATTTGAGTAAGGGCTCATTTAGTCGACCGTATGAACAGGTTTGCATCCGTTCCGAAATTTTGCATAACAGGTGTGGACCCATTCATTTAAATGGGGCAGAAAAATATGTGGAAAGCACACCGTGTGCTGTCCGCATCCGTAGTTCCATTATGCGGCCCTACATGAAAAATAGAGAAAGTTCAAAAGTCCGATATCTGTGTTTTGCGGATCTGCAATTTGTGGCCTGCAAAACACTACGGCCGTCCGAATGAACCTAACTAAAATAAATAAATGGGGTGGGGGGAGAAGAGAAAGGAGGGGGAGGATAATCATACCAAGCCATAGCCAAACCAATACAAATTTAATAATAAATTGGTAACTGTGCTACCATGCGTCCCCCAAGCGATGCGCTCTGGGGGGCTCCTTGTCATTCTATAAAATCAAAATTTTACACAATATTTTTCCTCTCAAAAAAGACATATAGTGGATTCATCACACTAAGCAGAAGAAAGCAAAACCCAGGGGATGATGTGCTCATTGTATCAGGGGAACGGGGCTAGGTGAGTGTTAGGCCCCTTTCACACGGGCGAGATTTCCGAGCGGGTGCAATGCGTGAGGTGAACGCATTGCACCCGCACTGAATCCGGACCCATTCATTTCTATGGGGCTGTGCACATGAGCGGTGATTTTCACGCATCACTTGTGCGTTGCGTGAAAATCGCAGCATGCTCCTCTTTGTGCGTTTTTCACGTAACGCAGGCCTCATAGAAATGAATGGGGTTGCGTGAAAATCGCAAGCATTCGCAAGCAAGTGCGGATGCGGTGCGATTTTCACGCATGGTTGCTAGGTGACGATCGGGATGGGGACCCGAACATTATTATTTTCCCTTATAACCATGTTATAGGGGGAAATAATACAATCTACACTACAACTAACCCAAACCTGAACTTCTGTGAAGAAGTTCGGGTCTGGGTACCACAGTCATTTTTTTTATCACGCGCGTGCAAAACATATTGCACCCGCGCGATAAAAACTGAACATCGGAACGCAATCGCAGTCAAAACTGACTGCAATGAAGTGCCTACTCGCGCGGGTTTGCCGCAATGCACCGGGACGCATCCGGACCTTATCCGGACACGCTCGTGTGAAAGAGGCCTTAGTCTTTTATTTTATTAAAACTACAGTATAGTTGGATCACTATTATGGAGAGACACTAAGAGAGCAACACTATTGTGAGGGGCACTAAGATGGCATTCTAATTTGTGAGGACTGGACACTAAGGGGGCATAACTACTATGTGAGTGCACTAAAGGGCAGTCTGTTGTGAAGGTGGCACGAGGGGAGTATTACAACTGTGTGGGGGCACTAAGAGGAAATAAGCACTATGTGGGGGTAATTCTTAACTATTCTTAATGACATTCTTAATGACTGTGTTGGGGTAACTAAGATGGCATAACTACTGTGTGGGGGAAATTACAGTACAGGTATTCTTACTGTGAGTGGCCGTTAAGGGAACATAACTCCTATGTGGGACACTAAGGGGGCATTCTACTGTGTGGGGGCACTAAGAGACCATAACTACTGTGTTGGGGTACTAAGGGAGTATTATTTTGTGAAGGGAAACTAAGGAAACATAACTACAATGTGGGGCACTTAGAGGGCATAACTACTGTGTGGGGTACTAAATGGGTATTTTATGGTGTGGAGGCACTAAGGGGGCATTCTACAGTTTAAGGACACTAGGGGGAGCATTCTATTGTCAAGGGAACACTACAGAGACATTCTGCTGTGTGGAGTCACTAAGAGGTCATAAAAGGGACTTGGCGGGATTGAGTATATATAGATAGGAATTGGGCAGTGTTAGATCTGTAGCTTACTGTAAAAAATGCTGATCTTGTCCCTACTTAGTCAACCAATATTAACCGGACAGAATGATATAAAAACATCGGACCCCCAAGGAGTCATAATAATCACCAAAAAAAATGAAACTGACATTCGTATGTATGAAAATCCAAAAAGCTTTATTGTAAATATATATAAACAGTACATACATGTATTATAAAACAGGCAGCACAAGGCGGGACACACAGATGAGGAGCAGGACCCAAGGAGAGGCCGGGAGATCAGTGCACAAAAATACAGGGAAAAAGAATACTAGCTGAAAGAGCATACCTCAGAGTCTCATAGCAGCAACGCCCCAAACACAATGCAACAGAGGCGATTGTGGAGACTGAGGTTAAGATGGAAGGAACACAAAGGAACACAATTAAACATATGGTGAATGGTGCAAAGATCTCTCGGCCAACTCCTGACCCAACGCCGTTTCGCCAGAAAATCTGTCTTCTTCCGGGGATATCCGGTTTTCCGGAACACTTGGTACCGGATCCGGCATTAATACATTTCAATGGGAATTAATGCCGGATCCGGCATTCCGGCAAGTGTTCTGGAATTTTGGCTAGAGAAAATACCGCAACATGCTGCAGTATTTTCTCCGGCCAAATTCCGTAAAGGGACTGAACTGAAGACATCCTGATGCATACTGAATAGAATGCTTTTCATTCAGAATGCATTAGGATAAAACTGAAGCATTTTTTTCCGGTATTGAGCCCCTGTGACGGAACTCAATACCGGAAAAGAATAACGCTAGTATGTTATTAATATCAGGTTGCTAAGCAGGAGCTGCAGACACTAACACATTGTATGAAGATGGAAGCAGATAGCTCCATACAGTATGTAATGACCCTTCCTGGTTACTGCAGCTGAGGAAAATAAGATGGCCACTATAATGGGGGTTTGTTTGTCCGTGACCCAGTGTTTGGTCCGCTGGCTGCTGCTCCTGCTAGCAGCTGAAAAATGGTGTCGGACCCCAAACGTGCGCACATCCTGTAAAATAAAGTGAGCATCACAACGGCTGAAAATAGAAAAGTAAAAGCAAACACAATTCAGCAGCAATCTGCAAACATAGAATAATGCAATATACAGTACAGACCAAAAGTTTGGACACACCTTCTCATTCAAAGAGTTTTCTTTATTTTCATGACTATGAAAATTGTAGATTCACACTGAAGGCATCAAAACTATGAATTAATACATGTGGAATTATATACATAACAAACAAGTGTGAAACAACTGAAAATATGTCATATTCTAGGTTCTTCAAAGTAGCCACCTTTTGCTTTGATTACTGCTTTGCACACTCTTGGCATTCTCTTGATGAGCTTCAAGAGGTAGTCCCCTGAAATGGTTTTCACTTCACAGGTGTGCCCTGTCAGGTTTAATAAGTGGGATTTCTTGCCTTATAAATGGGGTTGGGACCATGAGTTACGTTGAGGAGAAGCCAGGTGGATACACAGCTGATAGTCCTACTGAATACACTGTTAGAATTTGTATTATGGCAAGAAAAAAGCAGCTAAGTAAAGAAAAACGAGTGAAGGTCAGTACTTTAAGAAATGAAGGTCAGTCAGTCAGCCGAAAAATTGGGTAAACTTTGAAAGTAAGGGCTATTTGATCATGAAGGAGAGTGATGGGGTGCTGCGCCAAATGACCTGGCCTCCACAGTCACCGGACCTGAACCCAATCGAGATGGTTTGGGGTGAGCTGGACCGCAGAGTGAAGGCAAAAGGGCCAACAAGTGCTAAGCATCTCTGGGAACTCCTTCAAGACTGTTGAAAGACCATTTCAGGGGACTGCCTCTTGAAGCTCATCAAGGGAATGCCAAGAGTGTGCAAAGCAGTAATCAAAGCAAAAGGTGGCTACTTTGAAGAACCTAGAATATGACATATTTTCAGTTGTTTCACACTTGTTTGTTATGTATATAATTCCACATGTGTTAATTCATAGTTTTGATGCCTTCATAGTCATGAAAATAAAGAAAACTCTTTGAATGAGAAGGTGTGTCCAAACTTTTGGTCTGTACTGTATATATATATATATATATATATATACAAAAAATATAAGAAAGTAGCCCAGCTAAGCTGGGTACGGTGGATTTTTTTTTCTGGTGCACTGGCAGCAGGCAGTTTCATTGAGCCCAGGGCCACGGCCTCTGCGTGCACCATCAGCATCACATTTTTTTCACTAGATGTGGCGTAGATTTTTTTTTTATTTGGTAAAGACAGTTTTCTGATGCAGGACAGTATATGTCACAGAAACACACAGAATATGGACACTATATTAGGCCCAGATTAATGGAATTTGGCCTAAAGAAAGAGTTTTCATATGCAGGACAGTATATGTCACAGAAACACACAGAATATGGACACTATATTAGGCCCTGATTATTGGAATTTGCCATTAAAAAAATAGTTTTTGGATGCAGGACAGTATATGCTGCAGAAACACACAGAATATGGACACTATATTAGGCCCAGATTAATGGAATTTGGCCTAAAGAAAGAGTTTTCGTATGCAGGACAGTATATGTCACAGACCACCACAGAATATGGACAATATGCGGTACAGAAACTGTTTTCTGATGTAGTTTATATTTATATTTTTCACTATATCTGTGCCTGACAATCACACCATTGACAGCAAAAAAGTGGATAGATTATGGGAGAATTTTTTTTCTGTATTTTTATTTTTTCCCTATATCTAGGCCTGACAACCACACAGCGCAGATCACACAATTCACAGATTACACCCTTGACAGCAAAAATGTGGAAAAAGTTATGGGAGAAAAATAGTTTTCTGCATTTAAATTTTTTTCCCTATATCTAGGCCTGACAACTACACAAGGTATTGAAGCGCAGATCACACAATTCATGGATTACACCGTTGACAGCAAAAAGGTGGATAGATTATGGGAAAAAAATAGTTTTCTGTATTTTTAATTTTTTCCCTATATCTGGGACTGACAACCACACAAGGTGTTGAAGTGCAGATCACACAATTCACGGATTACAACATTGCCAGCAAAAATGTGGATAGATTATAGGAAAAAAATTATTGTTTTCACTAATATTCTTCCTATCTCTGCCCCTGACACATAGAAGGTATTGGTGCACAGATGTCACAAGTCACTGCAGACACCTTCTATATAGCAAAATAATTTCTATTTCACAAAGTATAAAAAAAAAAAATTTGAGTGCAACTTTGCACAATTAATTTGCTGCCACCACACACAATAGTACTTAAAAGGACTTTTGGGTCTTTGAAACGTTATTCACTGAAATATATTGTGATCACAATCTCCCTACACTATCTGTCCCTTTCTAAGCGCAGCTCTCCCTGACTCGCAATGAGCCGAACCCGCGTCACCGGGTGCTATATCGTACCCGATGACGCGTTCTGCTCAGCCAATCACCGTAATGCCAGCAGCCAACATGGCCATTGGCATTACAGTGATGGCAGTACTTACCTGCATGTTTATTGGCTGCTTTGCAGCCATGAAACTTGCGGGAAGAAGACTCGAGCATGCCGCTCTAGCACATGTGGTACTCGGCCGAGTACCTGCATGTGCCGAGCATAGCGATGCTCGAGCCGAACAGGTATTCAGTTGAGCATGCTCGCTCATCACTAGTGGTGATATCCGCTCTTTACCCTGACCTTGAGGTGAAGGTGTTAGAGGCCCAGGGAGACGCACCGGATTCTTGTCCCTCTGGGAAACTGTTTGTACCATCGGAATTGTGTCACAAGGTGTATGAGGAACATCACTGTACGGTTCTTACAGGACACCCTGGGAGTAGATCCACTGCCAACATCATCTCTCGTAGATTCTTGTGGCCGGGGTTGTGTAAGTGTGTTGAGGACTATGTGTCAGCCTGTACTACCTCTGCACACTAAGGTGGCACATACTCGGCATTCCGGATCTCTACTTCCGTTGCTCATCCCGTCCAGACCATGGACTCACTTATCCATGGATTTTGGATAAGTTATTCTGGTGGTAGTTGATCGCTTTAGTAAAATTGTGCACTTTATAGCATTGCCGGGCTTACCTAATGCTAAAACACTTTCACAATTGTTTGTTGACAACATTGTGAAACTCCATGGCATTCCCTCTGACGTGGTCTCGGATCGTGGGACTCCAGATTCTGGAAGGTGTTCTGTACTCGACTGGGGGTACAACTGTCCTTTTCTTCGGCTTTTCATCCTCAGTCGAACGGATAAACGGAGCACATTAGTCAGAGTCTGGAGATGTTTTGTCTCTAAAAACCAGGAGGAGTGGTCTTAGTTTTTGTCTTTGGCAGAGTTTGACATAAACAATTATAGACAGGAGTCCACTGGTAAGTTGTCGTTTTTGGGGGCATATGGGTTTTACCCGCAGTTTGGCACATTTTCTGGTTCAGATATTTCTTGTATCACTGAGGAGGAACGTTTTTCGTCATCATTGTCATCTACATGGCGAAAATAACTTAATGAATGTGGGCAACAAGTATAAAAGTGTGGCTGACAGGAAACATATGAATGGTTCGGACCTGAGAGTAGGTGATTCTGTGTGGCTGTCCACAAGAAACATTAAGTTGAAGGTACCTTCTTGGAAGTTGGTTCCAAGATTTATTGGTCCATATAAGCTCACTGCCATTATTAATCCTGTAACTTTTTGTCTTGAAATTCCTCAGGCCCTGAAAATTCATAATCTGTTTCATAAATCTTTGTTGAAGAGATATGTTAAACCTTTGGAGCCATTTCCTTGCCACCCGCTTCTGTCATCGTGGACGGTAGTTTGGAATTTCAGATCACCAAGATAATTGACTCTTGAGTTTTCTGTTGATCTCTTCAGTATCTTGTTCACTGGAAGGTTTATGGACCAGAGGAGAGGATGTGGGTACCGGAATCTGATGTGAATGCCAGTAGTTTGGATAAGGTCGGTTTTGGGTGCCCAGAGGTCACCCGTAGAAGGGGGTGTACTGTCACAGACGTTCCTGCGACAGGTGGCAGGAGTTCGGTCGGACCGGCAACACGTGGTTTGATCTGACATGTTTTCCTTGTGGATCAATAGGGGTCTGTGTTGTTCTGGTAATGGCCACACCCCTTGCCTCAGGTGTTGGTAATGTGGTCATTTAACCTTCTTTATTTATTGTTGCTTCTACCACAATGCTGTGCGGTTTATAGCTTCAGTTGTGAATTGCTGTTGTGTGGATCTCGGCGGAGTTCCTGGTGCTTCCATAGCGCCTTTGAAGTTAAGTCTTTCCTTTCCCTTTTTGTATTTTGTTTGGGTTGTGTGTGTTACATTTCCCTATTGCTTGTATTAGGCCTGAAGGAGACTCCTGTTCGTCCTTCATTTTGGAGGAACAGGTAGCCTTGTCCCTGCCATTAGTACCCGGGTCCTATAGGGCTAGATAGGACTCTAGGTATTCCTGCATATAAATACACCTACCTCTGGGGTCTGTTCATACTGGTAGTCAGTCAGGATTTTGATTAGGGTTTTACTAGTAGGTGTCCATCTTACTTCCCTAGAAGTCAGGCTTGATTCCCTGTTCCCCCTGCACTCTTATGCTCGGTGTGGTGCTTCGCTCCCACACCGAAGCGTGACAGTGGACTCCTGATGCTGCTGCTGCCACCTCCACACTCTGTCATTGTGCCAGCCTGTGGCCTCCTGATGCTGCTCCCATTTCCACACTGTCATTGTGCCACTCTGTGGCCTCCTCCTGATGCTGCTGCCACCTCACCACTATGTCATAGGGCCACTCTGTGGACTTCTCATGCTGCTCCCACCTCATCACTAAGTCATAGGGCCACTCTGTGGACTTCTCATGCTGTTCCCCCCCCCCCCCACTTCATGACTGGGCCACTATTTTGCCTTTCGGCCTGGCTGACATCATCATTTATTTGAGCCTTCTTCTGATCTGTCAGAAGGAAGGAAAAATTAGACGCACAACGGATCCTGTCTATGTAACAGCTGTAAAGCCTGCATGACATGGTCCCTATTTTGCATCAGAATTGGCTTATGATTTTGTAGCCAAAAGCAGGAGTGGGTAAAAAAACACAGAAGACATGCAAATATTCCATTCACATGTCATCTCTGTTTTGGATCCACTCCTGTTTTTTTTTTTTTTTAGCAATGCTGATATATTACCGACTAAATGCTAACCGAGTTATTTGGGGGTTATTGTTCTGACAGATCAGAGGAAGGGCAAAATGATCAGTGACGTCAACACAAACTTACTGCTGTCACCCTCTTCACTCTGTCAGGCTCCATTCAGACGTCCTCTTCACTCTGATCACCCCCCTGTAAGGCTCCATTCAGACGTCCGTATGTTTTTTACAGATCCACGGATACATGGATCGGATCCGCAAAACACATACAGACGTCTGACTAGAGCCTTACAGGGGGGTGATCACCCCATATAGACTCCCTGATCACCCCCTTGTCATTGATCACCCCCCTGTCATTGATCACCCCCTGTAAGGCTCCAATCAGACGTCCGTATGTTTTTTACAGATCCACGGATACATGAATCGGATCCGCAAAACACATACGGACGTCTGAATGGAGCCTTACAGGGGGGTGATCAATGACAGGGGGTGATCAATGACAGGGGGGTGATCAGGGAGTCTATATGGGGTGATCACCCCCCTGTCATTGATCACCCCCCTGTAAGGCTCCATTCAGACGTCCGTATGTTTTTTACGGATCCACGGATACATGGATCGGATCCGCAAAACACATACGGATGTCTGAATGGAGCCTTACAGGGGGGTGATCAATGACAGGGGGGTGATCACCCCATATAGACTCCCCGATCAACCCCCTGTCATTGATCACCCCCCTGTAAGGCTCCATTCAGACATTTTTTTGGCCCAAGTTAGCGGAAATTTTTTATTTTATTTTTTTCTTACAAGTCTCATATGCCACTAACTTGTGTTAAAAAATAAAATCTCACATGAACTCACCATACCCCTCACGGAATCCAAATGCGTAAAAATTTTTTGACATTTATATTCCAGACTTCTTCTCACGCTTTAGGGCCCCTAAAATGCCAGGGCAGTATAAATACCCCACATGTGACCCCATTTCGGAAAGTAGACACCCCAAGGTATTTGCTGAGGGGCATATTGAGTCCATGAAAGATTGAAATTTTTGTCCCAAGTTAGCGGAAAGGGAGACTTTGTGAGAATTTTTTTTTTATAAATTTCCGCTAACTTGTGGCAAAAAAATAAAAATTATATGAACTCGCCATGCCCCTCATTGAATACCTTGGGGTGTCTTCTTTCCAAAATAGGGTCACATGTGGGGTATTTATACTGCCCTGGCATTTTAGGGGCCCTAAAGCATGAGAAGAAGTCTGGGATCCAAATGTCTAAAAATGCCCTCCTAAAAGGAATGTGGGCCCCTTTGCGCATCTAGGCTGCAAAAAAGTGTCACACATCTGGTATCGCCGTACTCAGGAGAAGTTGGGGAATGTGTTTTGGGGTGTCATTTTACATATACCCATGCTGGGTGAAAGAAATATCTCGGTCAAATGACAACTTTGTATAAAAAAATGGGAAAAGTTGTCTTTTGCCGAGATATTTATCTCACCCAGCATGGGTATATGTAAAATGACACCCCAAAACACATTGCCCAACTTCTCCTGAGTACAGCAATACCACATGTGTGACACTTTTTTGCAGCCTAGGTGGGCAAAGGGGCCCACATTCCAAAGAGCACCTTTAGGATTTCACAGGTAATTTTTTACACATTTTGATTTCAAACTACTTACCACACATTAGGGCCCCTAGAATGCCAGGGCAGTATAACTACCCCACAAGTGACCCCATTTTGGAAAGAAGACACCCAAGGTATTCCGTGAGGGGCATGGCGAGTGCCTAGAATTTTTTATTTTTTGTCACAAGTTAGCGGAAAATGATGTTTTTTTTTTTGTTTTGTTTTTTCTTACAAAGTCTCATATTCCACTAACTTGTGACAAAAAATAAAAACTTCCATGAACTCACTATGCCCATCACGAAATACCTTACCACACATTAGGGCCCCTAGAATTCTATGGCAGTATAACTACCCCACAAATGACCCCATTTTGCAAAGAAGACACCCCAAGGTATTTTGTGATGGGCATAGTGAGTTCATGGAATTTTTTATTTTTTGTCACAAGTTAGTGGAATATGAGACTTTGTAAGAAAAAAAAAGAAAAAAATCATAATTTTCCGCTAACTTATGAGAAAAAATAAAAAATTCTAGGAACTCGCCATGCCCCTCACGGAATACCTTGGGGTGTCTTCTTTCCAAAATGGGGTCACTTGTGGGGTAGTTATACTGCCCTGGCATTCTAGGGGCCCTAATGTGTGTAGTGTAGTGCAGAAGTGTAAAAAGTGGTCTGGTCATTAAGGGTGTTTAAGCTAGGGGGGCTGAGGTGGTTAATAAAAGAGGTTCTGTAAACATCTATGTGAAATCAGCTGCTGATGGTGCAAAAGGAGTGCGCTTCTTCTTGACGCTAACATTGACCAGTAAGGCTGAGTTCACACTTGAGTTTTTTGGTCAGTTTTTTAATATGAAGTATGATGTGCCACAAGAAAACAATCTCAGAATGGCTTTGATAAGTAAAAGCATTCCAAAGTTATTACCATATAAACTGACACGTCAGATTTGAAAAATGGGGCTCCGGCATTTTGACCAAACTGGCTGTTGCTTGAAGAGGTTAAAATAGGCAATCCCTAGTATACAGAAACTAGGAATACTGGATTCAAATATGAAATAGATGCATTGGCTGCATTGTAATATGAATAAAACCTATTAATTATTGTTGTCAGCATATAGCTACAATTTAGGGCTCATTTACATGACCATGGTCTGGTTCTGCATCTGAGCCGCATTTTTTCCATTTCGGGTGCGGACCCATTCACTTCAATGGGGCTTCAAAAGATGCGGACAGCACTCCGTGTGCTGTCCGCATCCGATGGTCCGTTCCGTGGCCCCGCAAAAATTACAAGTCATGTCCTATTCTTGGCCATTTTGCGGGGCTGTCCTTTCCATTCCGCAAATTGCGGAAGGCACACAGGCAGCATTCCTGTTTTGCGGATTCGCAATTTGCGGACCGCAAAACACGGCACGGTCGTGTGAACAAACCCTAAGGGTATAGCTATAGGAGGATCTTTAGGCCCCTCATAAGACACCAGCATTACAAACGGCCCATGGTAAGAGGAGGGCCTGTGAAAGTTTGCTTTAGGGTCTAGGAGCTTCACGTTATTCTTCTGACTACTGTGCTACAACAAACAGTTAATATTCTTCAACCTGCGCGAACTAGAACTGATTTAATCTGTTATATAAAATGACTGCCAAACCAAGACTGAATGTCTGGATCCAGCTTTTAAAAATCCTTGGCCCTGGATCCTTAATAAAGTAAATAACACAGAGATAAAACTGAAGAGTTCCAGAATTCTTATTGTAAGCTACACAAGTAACTCTTGGCAAAACGGATGATTTGCTGCTAATGAAATCACATGTTTTATTCAGCAAATCGGAAAGAACAAAAGGAAACTTAAATGATAACCAAGTAACGAGCTAATGTACTACTAAATCTATCCAGACTACGGAAAGAAGAGGAGCAGAGGTAAGAGACACTGAGGCAATATTACTATATTTGCTCCCATTTGTTCAGTGCCTTCAAGTAAACGATGCATCGGAGTTTCTCAGACTAGTATAGCATATGATATTGGACAGGAGAGGTCACGGACCTACTGTAATTAGATTCATTCCTGTTACTGTCAGAGTAGGTATTTTACATCCCTAAGGCTACTTTCACACTAGTGTTTTTGCTGCATCTGGCAGGGTTCAGCAAAAACGCTTCCGTTACTGATAATATAACCATCTGCATCCGTTATGAACGGATCCAGTTGTATTATCTTTAACATTGCCAAGACGGATCCATTTTCTATTGTGTCAGAGAAAACGGATCCGTCCCCATTGACTTGCATTGGGGGTCATGACACATCCATTTTGCTTCGCATTCCCAGGATGGAAAGCAAACCGCAGCATTTTGGAGCACTCCGTTCTGTTCAGTTACGTTTTGTCCTCATTGACAATGAATGGGGACAAAATTGAAGCGTTTTTTTCCGGTATTGAGATCCGTCATAGGGAATATTAACGCTAGTGTGAAAGTAGCCTAACTGCTACAGTTTGTGTGGTAGTTTACTTACAAACACCCATATTCACCGTAATGTTTATCGCTGCTAATTGAGGGGTTGTTTACCTCCCTACTACAGGCACTGCTAGCACTTCAGGTATTTTGTACTGTACAGTTTTAGTTTTAAAAGCACTTCTAATTTATATGTATTTTATGAAGTTTCTGGAATCGTCATAGGATACATTGTTGGATCTTTAGTGTTTCATTATATTTTATTTATTATGGGAACATTATGGTTACGGTATTTCTTTGTTGCATAGTATGTAATGGGAGCCTTTATTTTGGAGGGGGTTTCATAGAGCTCTGATTTGATATTCTCACCACCAGTCTCCTCTATTATACATGATTAGAAATAGAACCTTTTGGTATTTATGTAATTCTCTAATTTAGCACTGGACGTTCATCTTACACTTTAAAGTAAGGATGAGACATGAGGATAAGGTAATAGCAATGTTCAACATATTTCCTTTCTGGATGTATTAAAACAAAATTTTACAACAGTGGGTGTGGAACTACTGTGCCAACCAACTGGTTTGACTTAAGGCTAGACCTACGGTTGCTATCCTGGCAGTCTCCTAGTCTTTGCCCTTTAACCCCTATAAAGTGATCTGGACTAGAGATGGCCTTGCGGTTCGCACGGCGGTCGGTTTGCGGCAAACTCTGCGTGTTCGCGATTCGCCGAACATATGGCGATATTCGCGTCCGCCATATGCTTTTACATTGTGAAGAACTTTGACCCATGACACATCCATCAGGTGGGACAGGACAGCCAATTGAGACCTTTCAGCACATGGACATACCCCCTACCTTATAAATAGACCCGATCTGGCCGCCATTTTACATTCAGTCTTTTGTCAGTGTAGATAGAGGTTGCTGTGTGGAGCAGGGACAGGTTGTTAGGGACAAAAACGCTATCAAATAGGTCCACAAAAGTCCTTTTTTAGGACTGGTATAGGTGCACTATTGATAGGTGTGCAGTACAGAGGGGTGTAACATAGAAAGCATATTATAGTGGATTTGTATTGTGCAGCAGTGGTGAACGGTTCTGCAGCGATACCGCAGCTATACAGAGGGACAAACGCAATTAGAAAAAATTATTATAACTGTTGTGATATACCAGTTGCCCCCCAAAAAACTGATAGAAGCGTGGTGTTATATACCAATAATATACTTTCTATATAGTGCATTTGGGTACAGCAGCATTTGTTTGCGGTTTTTCTGCGTTCCCTCTGCTACACACAGTGACAAACGGAATTGGAAAAAATAATTATAACTGGTGTGATATACCAGTCGCCCCCCAAAAAAATTGATAGAAGCGGGGTGTTGCTGTAGTAGGTCGCGCCTATTTTGCGCATGTGCGTACGCGAAAATTATGTTGCCGATATTTTGCATTGAAAAAAATTATGAATGGAGATCGCAAATTCTAATAATACATCTGGTATCTCACTGTCCATGTTGTGGGACTATTTGTGCACTTCTATTAATTATTTCTTTGCTGCAAATATGAGCTGAAGGTTTTTCAGGTTCGCATCCCATTAAAATGAATGGGACCAGCCGCGAACTTGCGGTTCGCGAACATTTGATCGCTTTCGTGAACCGTCCCGGCAGATGTTCGTCCATCACTAATCTGGACTTCACTGTGGGGAAGCCATTAGGCTGTGACCTCTTGGAAAAGTCCCAGTGTGGTTGGCTGCTGAGCTACTGAGATCAATGACACCGATGCAAAGCACCGAGGGTACAGGGAGTATTCAAAGTCAGAAAACATGCAAAGGTCAGGGCATGCAAACAACTAAAACTAGTCTGAGGTCAGACAGCAATAGGTCAATACAGTGAACAGGCTAAAGTCAAGTTAGACAGTGGAGGGTCAAAATCAGTAAACAGGCAGAAGTCGGAATAAGAACTATGCCAGCAGGAGCAGGCGATGGCCTTCAGACAGCAATCATGTGGAGCCAGTGGAGCCAAAGCCTTGGTACTACAATAGCATCAGTTGCAGAAGAAGGACGAGAGATGCAGTGCCCGTGCCCACCCTGGACAGTGTGGCTGCTCTGTGGGCACGGATTGCCACCATAACACGGTATAGTATGTGGAAGGGACAAAATAAAAAATAAACGAGGAAAAAGAGAGAAGATGTTCCATGGAGGTCAGGACTGTCCTTCATGCAGTCTATTACTGTGGAATAATGTAGTGTATACAGCATTAAGATTTTGTCAGTTTTAGTTTATCTTTTAAAATTTACATCCAATTTTTCTTTCACAATGATTCAGTTTAGTTCCACCCTAACAGAATCCAGGGGGATTATAAATATATATTATTAAACCAAGGACAGTTTTGCAACTTTATATATGCAACTATTGCAACTACTGTAATATACAGTATATATACGGAAAAACAAAAAAGTAACGGTTTGCAGTCTTGGTGTTTGTTCACACCATAAAAAGTCCACAGAACAAAAGCCTTCAGCTGGTCAGCAGTTTTTCCACCTGCAGTCCACAGCAGGCTTTAGGGCCTGTTTCCCAGCAGGTGTCTCTCAGCCCTTTAGCACGGCACAAATTCTCAGTTCCAAAACACACAGAGACTGACAGTGCTCCTGTTAGAAATACTTTCTGAGGCTAAACAAAGAACAGGCAGACAGTCTTTAAGGTTTAACTGACCTCTGCTCGGTAACTGCACGAGCACTTAACTGTTTTATTGAAGGATAGAAAAACAGGAAGTTACACAAATGCCATACAATATACTAGGCATATAGCAATGACATACACTGGTTGTTGTTTATACAATACAAACCTTGTATGCTAACAGCTCCACTGTCAGATGGAGGATAATCAACACCCAGCTGAGACTGCTGGCCGGGTTTTATATAGGCCAATAAAGCCCCGGCCTGGAGCGTGGGGAGTAGCCACCCACCCAGCACTTTGGCTACTCCCAGTAAGAGCTGGCCCAGATCGGCTTTACAGCCACACTAACAACAGTGTCAACCAGCACTAGCACTATATATATATATTTATAGAGGGTTTTCACAGTTTTTTTTTTTTTTTTTTAATACATGACATTTGTCTGATACCCTAATCCAAAAAGCATTCAAGTTCCCCAACTTGTCAAATCTGAAAAAAAAAAAATAACCAAAGATGTAGACAGAAACATATACAACAGCCAAACCAAGTACTGATTAAAAGGGATGTCCGGCCATATATATTGATGACCTATCATCAATATAGGTCATCAATATCTGATCCGACAACTGGCTTTCCCCCCGATCAGCTATGTGAAGAGGAGGCAGCGCTTCATGCGGGCACTGCTTCCTCTTCGTTACACTGTACTTTGTCTCTGAAGTGCAGTGTAATGCAAGTACCCTCTCCATTCACTTGACCATACTACACATCACACTACACCACCACTGCACAGGAGATGACGCATCGTGTAAAGACCAGGAGGCGGTGCTCACATGGAGCGCCGCCTTCTCTTCACACAGCTTATTGGCAGGGGTGCCATGTGTCAGACCCCCACTGATCAGATATTGATGATGTACCCTGAGGATTAGTGTTGAGCGCGAATATTCGAATCACTAATTTTAATCACGAATATCGCGACTTTGAGAATTTGCAAATATTTAGAATATAGTGCTATATATACAAATAGTGTAGAATATTCTAATTGCGAATTTATCATGAATTTACCACGAATATATTACATTGCCGATTTTCGCAATCAAGTAAAGAGATCACGAATTTGCAAATTTATGGCAAATATTCGGCCAAAAATTCACAAGATATAGCAAATTCGATTATTGCCTATGCCGCTCATTACTACTGACATTAGGTCATCAATATATACACTGCGTGCAGAATTATTAGGCAAATGAGTATTTTGACCACATCATCCTCTTTATGCATGCTGTCTTACTCCAAGCTGTATAGGCTCGAAAGCCTACTACCAATTAAGCATATTAGATGATGAGCATCTCTGTAATGAGAAGGGGTGTGGTCTAATGACATCAACACCCTATATCAATTGGAAAAATGGGTCAAAAGAAGGATTTGACAGGCTCAGAAAAGTCAAAAATAGTGAGATATCTTGCAGAGGGATGCAGCACTCTTAAAATTGCAAAGCTTCTGAAGCGTGATCATCGAACAATCAAGCGTTTCATTCAAAATAGTCAACAGGGTCGCAAGAAGCGTGTGGAAAAACCAAGGCGCAAAATAACTGCCCATGAACTGAGAAAAGTCAAGCGTGCAGCTGCCAAGATGCCACTTGCCACCAGTTTGGCCATATTTCAGAGCTGCAACATCACTGGAGTGCCCAAAAGCATAAGGTGTGCAATACTCAGAGACATGGCCAAGGTAAGAAAGGCTGAAAGACGACCACCACTGAACAAGACACACAAGCTGAAACGTCAAGACTGGGCCAAGAAATATCTCAAGACTGATTTTTCTAAGGTTTTATGGACTGATGAAATGAGAGTGAGTCTTGATAGGCCAGATGGATGGGCCCGTGGCTGGATTGGTAAAGGGCAGAGAGCTCCAGTCCGACTCAGACGCCAGCAAGGTGGAGGTGGAGTACTGGTTTGGGCTGGTATCATCAAAGAGGAGCTTGTGGGGCCTTTTCGGGTTGAGGATGGAGTCAAGCTCAACTCCCAGTCCTACTGCCAGTTTCTGGAAGACACCTTCTTCAAGCAGTGGTACAGGAAGAAGTCTGCATCCTTCAAGAAAAACATGATTTTCATGCAGGACAATGCTCCATCACACGTGTCCAAGTACTCCACAGCGTGGCTGGCAAGAAAGGGTATAAAAGAAGAAAATCTAATGACATGGCCTCCTTGTTCACCTGATCTGAACCCCATTGAGAACCTGTGAATCAAATGTGAGATTTACAAGGAGGGAAAACAGTACACCTCTCTGAACAGTGTCTGGGAGGCTGTGGTTGCTGCTGCACGCAATGTTGATGGTGAACAGATCAAAACACTGACAGAATCCATGCATGGCAGGCTTTTGAGTGTCCTTGCAAAGAAAGGTGGCTATATTGGTCACTGATTTGTTTTTGTTTTGTTTTTGAATGTCAGAAATGTATATTTGTGAATGTTGAGATGTTATATTGGTTTCACTGGTAAAAATAAATAATTGAAATGGGTATATATTTGTTTTTTGTTAAGTTGCCTAATAATTATGCACAGTAATAGTCACCTGCACACACAGATATCCCCCTAAAATAGCTAAAACTAAAAACAAACTAAAAACTACTTCCAAAAATATTCAGCTTTGATATTAATGAGTTTTTTGGGTTCATTGAGAACATGGTTGTTGTTCAATAATAAAATTAATCCTCAAAAATACAACTTGCCTAATAATTCTGCCCTCCCTGTATGGCCGGAAAACCCCTTTAAAGGGGTATTCCCATCTTAGACAATGGGGGCATATCGCTAGGATATGCCCCCATTGTCTGATAGGTGCGGGTCCGCACCTATATCGAGAACGGAGCGGAGAGCGCTGTGGCTGGAGGACACCAGATTTCCCGGGGTCTGTCCACCACCAAGTGCTAATCCCTGCCTCTCCCATAGAAGTGAATGGGAGCGTGTCGCCCATGCACGGCCAATCCTCCCATTCATTTCTATGGGGCAGACGGCAATAGCCGAGCCAGCGCTCGGCTATTTTCGGCGTCCCCATAGAAATGAATGGAGGGCGGCTGCGCATGCGCAGTGCGCTCTCCTTCACTTTCAGGGCTCAGTTCTCGATATAGGTGTGGGTCCCAGCTGTGGGACCCGCACCTATAAGACAATGGGGGCATATCCTAGCGATATGCCCTCATTGTCTGAGATGAGAAAACCCCTTTAAGTAATACATTATAATTTGCTGTCATAACAGGAATATTTATTAGAACAATCTAGTCATGTATTTTTATTAAATACCTTAATATCTTTCTAAGCCCACCATATGGGGAGGAAATACAGTCTGATGATATCCCAAGCCCCTTGATGCCAGTCGAAACTGTTAAAGGGATTGTCTGGCCATATATATTGATAACCTATCAACAGGATAGGTCATCAATATCTGATCAGTGGGGGTCTGACACCCGGTACCCCCACTAATCAGCTCTGCTTCCTGGTCTTTGCACTATGCATCGTCTCCTGTAGAGAGGTGGCGTAGTGTAATGTAACGAACAGCTGATCAGTGGGAATGTCGGGTGTCAGACCCCCTCCGATCAGATATTGATGACCTATCCTAATGATAGGTCATCAATATATATGGTCAGACATCCCCTTTAAACGGTACTTGGTTCGGCTGTTGAATACTGTATGTTTCGAGTACACATCACTACGCTGCACCGCTGTAACTTCCGAGAACACACACAGTGGAATGAAAAGGGTGCAGCGCTCGTATGGAGCGCCACCTCTTGTGTGCCGGGTGTCAGTCCCCCACTGATCAGATATTGGTGACTTATCCTGACGACAGGTTATCAATATATACGGCCAGATAATCCTTTTAAATGACTCTTTTTGCTAAAAGGGCTTAAGTTCTAAGCTTGTACTAGGGACCTGAGCTTATTGAGGAAGAAAGTTACATTCGATAATGCATACGCCCTTGCTGATGAGGGAGAAGTTGCCAATTTTTTATTTATTTTTTTGGAATTTGGACAGACATGCATCTGTAGGTCATAGATTCCAATTCTCCATCCTTAATTCTTGTATCAAGAATGTTTCACCTCTAAGCTTCAAGTTTGAGGACGTGTGCACTATAAATCAGCAATGTTAGCCTCAAGACCACACAAATAACAGTCCATGTGACAGATAGATATCAAAGTAAAAATGACAATGACAATGAAAAGATGCTCAGACACATCCATGTCAGTAAACCTAGAAAATGACTGGCTGCAATCATTAAAAACTAGGAATTCCACACAAATGTACTTTTATTTCTTTCTCTTCAAGGTAGGATACTCGAAAGTCTGGAAGACATTATGGATTTTTTTTTTTTACAGTTTTCTGAATTATATAAATCAACTTCTAATGTGTCTCTAGAAGAGGTAGATACAGTAGCTACCCAGATATAATTTTTTTCCCACAGTTGTCGGAAGATTAGATAAACTCACTGGACTGACTATTTCTTTGGCAGATCTGATGAGGGCACTTACAGGGGTTGTCCGGGTTCAGAGCTGAACCTGGACATACCTCCATTTTCACCCAGGCGGCCTCCCTGACTTGATCATCTGAGCAGTTCATGTTCCGATGCTCTCCTTTGCCCTGCTCTAAATCGCACAGGGCAAAGGCATTTTCTGGAGTTCCGGTGATGAACCGGGCTCTCCATGGGGCTGCCAGGAAGCCCGGTAACGTCACCGGCACTGATGGGCGGGCTTTAGCGCTGACCTAGCCAGTAAAACGGCTAGCTGGTGACGTCACCGAACACACTGCTGGGTGGAAGCTTCCGCCCGGCAGTGTGTTATTGTAATCAAAAGAGCCCTTGCCCTGCACGATCTAGCGCAGGGCAAGGGAGCGCATCGGAGCATGAGATGCTAACATCAGGGGGGCTGCATGGGTAAAAATATGGGTATGTCCAGGTTCAGCTCTGAACCTAGACAACCCCTTTAAATCATTTTGAAAGAACACCTCCCCGGGCTCCGATGGTCTCCCATTTGAGAACTATAGAAGATACAGGTGCGGCGGGCTGTTCCCCCAGGCAGTGTCGGACTGGGGTGCCAAGGGCCCATCAGTAGAAGTGACTCTACGGGCCCACCCTTTAGTTTCATACAAATATTGACACTTAAGGGGGTTTTCCGATTTGCATCAGCATTCTTTAAAATAATCCTTTATAGGAAGCTGTAGTGTAATAGGGCACATGACCGCTGCAGCTAATCACTGGTCTTAGTGCTGTACACCATTGAGGCCAGTGATTAGTTACAGCAGTCAGGTGCGGTACACAGGCATTTTACCGCTGCAGCCAAAACATTATGTCCCAGCTGCAGCCCGACGGAGAGAACATGGTATTGGTGCTGGATCAAATAGTAATCAGGATGGTGAGTTTAAGTGTTTTTTTGTATTATTTTATTTTAACAGCATCCCTGTAGTTTGGCCTCAAAAATTTTAACTTAGGCACCCCCTTCAAGCTCAGTACTTAGATACCATAACAATACCATCTGATGTACTTAGATAAGGTAACAGAACCAAGCTCTGTGCATAGATACAGCAACAGAACTCTGTTACAAACATACTTCTACACATGCAGGCACCCTTTCATACACACACTGTCATACATGCATGTACTCTTACATACACTCACTGCCATACATGCAGGCACCCTTTCATACACACACTGTCATACATGCAAGCACCCTTAAATATATACACTGTCATACATGCAGGCATCCTTTCATACACACACTGTTATACATGCAGGTACTATTACATACACACACTGTCATACATGCATGTACTCTTACGTACACACACTGTCATACATGCATGTACTCTTACGTACACACACTGTCATACATGCATGTACTCTTACATATACACACTGTTATGCATGCAGGCACCCTTACATACACACACTGTCATACATCCAGACACCCTTTCATATACACATTTTCATACATGCATGTACTCTTACATATAGACTCTGTCATACATGTAGGCACTCTTACATACACACACCTTCATACTGTACATGCAGGCACCCTTTCATACACACACTGTCATCCATGCAGGCACTCTTACATACACACACTGTCATCCATGCAGGTACTCTTACATACACACACTGTCATACATGCAGGTACTCTTACATACACACACTGTCATACATGCAGGCACTTTTTCAAACCAAATACAAGATAAGTAGATTCCTTCCTCACCTCATGGACCTCTGTGTGCTAGTTGTGTCCCCAGGTCCTGAGCCAGGCTCCTCCCCGTCGCAGCAGCAGGGCTGGGCTCCAGACTGAGCTCCAGGCTGGGCTCCTCGTTTTTTTGCTGCGATTTTATGAAAATCAGATCATGTGGAAACAGCCTTAGGCCTCTTTCATACGACCATTTTTTTTTTCCGTTTACAGGCCGATTTTTGCATTCCGTATATTTTTTCTATGTAATTACTGTATACTGTATATGCCATACGGAAAAACGGAATGGAAAAACGGAACAGAAATGGGAACACAACGGTAACAAAAAACGGAACAGATCCGTGAAAAACAGACTGCAAAACACTGAAAAAGCCATATGGTCGTGTGAAAGAGGCCTTACTCTGACCAGGAGTGCTGATTACACAAAACTTGTCAGTTTCCATGAATCAGCGCTGGTGTGGAGCCCTCCTTCTCATTTACGATGAATCGCAGGCAGCATGCTTTCTACTGTGTACAGGGGGCGGAGCTTATCTCAGACAGCTTCTAAGCAATGAAGCTCACTTGCTGGTTCGGGGGCCCACCGAGGATTTCCCTGACTCCCTGGTGGATCAGTCCAAGCCTGCCCCCAGGGGCGATCGGGTCCCAATGTTTAGGAATGCTGAGTGGTGATGTGGCCTTAATAGTTTGAGTCACGGTGTCCTACCTGGATACTGTCGCTCCCTAGAGTTAGGCTCCATAGCAACAAAAGAGTAGTAGTTGGTGGAGTAAGTAGAGTCTAGAGTTCTAGACTTAGTGAAGATTAAATATTTTTACTTGAGTAAAATTGCAAAAAACTTGTGTCATCCAAACAACACTTGATTTTTCTCTTGCTCCAGCAGGCTAAGGATAAATTGGCAGGTGAACCTTAATACTTTGCGTTATCTCTCTGCTGCTGTGCTAATCTCTGGCGTCATGCTTGTTCCTATTAAGTGCAGTTATATCAGGAGAGGCTGCTCTCTGAGCTACTTTTCCTAAAGCTCCTGCAGAAATTAGGCGAAAACGCTCCCTCACCACAACATGCTGCTTAACTCTTTTGCTCTAACTTTCAACTCCACTGCAACTTCCTGCAAACCCTTCCCTTGGAGGGAAGAAGGACTAGCCCACTTCTTCCCAAAAGGGGGCAGAACAATATGGTAAGCTCCATTCTGACTAAAGATCTCTGGCAGGTATCCTGACACCAGCTGGACAACCAGGCACATTGCATGAAATGCTATACATAACAGTTACATGGCACCTAATGACACTTTGATCTGTACTGTTCCTTAGTCATCACATTATTATTATAAGTATGATTACAATGACAGATAACACAGGGTCACACCATTCACAATAGGTGATGATCACAGCTCACATCCTCCCCCTCCCTACACAATGGCCTAATGACCTCTGCACAGGCCACAGAGCACAGCCACAACGTCCCATAGATGTCAATGAACATTTTCTGTTTATTGAGCCTTATGGCAGGAGTTTAAACCGACAACAGGAAGCCCATGTGAAGGCACCGTATATGGGCCCCTTTGCTCTGTAATAAAATTTAAATTGGAAGCTATGATAATCATGACCTCAGGCTAATACTTGCAACTAGAGTTGAGCGAACACCTGGATGTTCGGGTTCGACGAGTTCGGCCGAACTTTCGAAAAATGTTCGGGTTCGGGATCCGAACTCGACCCGAACTTCACCCCGAACCCGAACCCCATAGAAGTCAATGGGGACCCGAACTTTTGGGCACTAAAAAGGCTGTAAAACACACCCGAAAAGGGCTAGAGGGCTGCAAAAGGCAGCAAAATGTAGTTAAATCCCCTGCAAACAAATGTAGATAGGGAAATGATGAGTTAACATAAAATAAATAAAAATTAAACAATATTAATTGGAGTGAGGTCCCATAGCACAGAATCAGGCTTCAAGTCACCCACCAATGGAGAAGGTCACTTACTATTATTTTGACCACAGCACCCAGACAAAGGAGAGAGGTCCCACAGCAGAGAACCAGGCATCATATCACCCACCACAGGAGTAGGCCACCATTTAGTTACTTTGACCCCTACACCCAGACGGAGGAGAGAGGTTACACAGCAGAGAATCAGGCATTTAGATCACCCACCACAGGAGTAGGCCACCATTGAATCAGACCCCGGCAACCATGTCAGATGGCACAAGCATAAGCTTTATATCAATCAGCACAGGAGAAGGCGACTTTGACAGACTTTGACCCCTACACCCGGACGGAGGAGAGAGGTTTCAAAGCAGAGAATCAGGCATTTAGATCACC
>NW_024400493.1:0-29408 GCF_905171765.1 Bufo bufo | reverse complement strand
CAGAACAAAATGTCTGCTTTGACGGTCACTACAAATAACTTGACCAGCTAAAACTGTGCAGATTTGGTTGAATAGAGATGTGAGACCTGTTTTTTTTTGCGCTGTGTGACAGTTATAGGTTTAATCACAGAATGACACTTCTATCAGCACGCTAGCGTGTGTCTTAGGTTTTTCTGATTGACACTATCAATAACTTCAATGTAAGATTTTCTTTTTGGGATAGATTTCAAGTAGGCCTCAAATACCACAAACTAGTTATTTTCAGAATGGCAAATTTGGGAATGCTTTTTCAACCCAGAACAAAAAGTCTGCTTTGACGGTCACTACAAATAACTTGACCAGCTAAAACTGTGCAGATTTGGTTGAATAGAGATGTGAGACCTGTTTTTTTTTGCGCTGTGTGACAGTTATAGGTTTAATCACAGAATGACACTTCTATCAGCACGCTAACGTGTGTCTTAGGTTTTTCTGAATGACACTATCAATAACTTCAATGTAAGATTTTCTTTTTGGGATAGATTTCAAGTAGGCCTCAAATACCACAAACTAGTTATTTTCAGAATGGCAAATTTGGGAATGCTTTTTCAACCCAGAACAAAAAGTCTGCTTTGACGGTCACTACAAATAACTTGACCAGCTAAAACTGTGCAGATTTGGTTGAATAGAAATGTCAGGTCTATTTTTTAGGCGCTGGGTGACAGGCTCAACTTGCCCCTGATGTAATATATGGCCAAAAAATAACCACACTGTTGATGGTTAAATGCACTTGGGTGACACAGGCTCAGCCTGCAGCTGATGTAGTATATGGCCAAAAAATAATCAGACTGTTGATGGTTAAATGCACTTGGGTGAAACAGGCTCAGCCTGCACCTGATGTAGTATATGGCCAAAAAATAACCAGACTGTTGATGGTTAAATGCACTTCGGTGACACAGGCTCAGCCTGCAGCTGATGTAGGATATAGCACAAAATAACCACACTATCGATGGTTAAATACACTTGGTGATAGCTCGTGCTGGCGCACCACAAGTCACAAAATGGCCGCCGATCACCCCAGAAAAAAAGTGATCTAAAAACCCTCTGGGCAGCCTCAAAAAAGTGAGCAAGTCAATAATAGCACTTCAATGATCCACAGCTGCAGATCGATCACAGAATGAAGTCTTTTGGAGGAGTTAATCTGCCTAATCTCGCCCTAACGTCGCAGCTGCAACCTCTCCCTATGCTTGAATCAGCAGAGTGACGTGCAGCGCTACGTGACCCAAGCTTATATAGAGGCTGGGTCACATGCTGCACTGGCCAATCACAGCCATGCCAATAGTAGGCAAGGCTGTGATGGCCTCTTGGGGCAAGTAGTATGACGCTTGTTGATTGGCTGCTTTGCAGCCTTTCAAAAAGCGCCAAGAAAGTGCCGAACACCGAACCCGAACCCGGACTTTTACGAAAAAGTTCGGGTCCGTGTCACGGACACCCCAAAATTCGGTACGAACCCGAACTATACAGTTCGGGTTCGCTCATCCCTAGATATAAGGCTTTCGGGAGACATTTTCTGGGAGTGGGCTCGGTTCTGCCGGGGTTACACTCTGCACAGATGAGACACGCTTGAGTATGTCTCACCAGGACAGGGGTTATCCCTGGGGCCACCCATATTTTGTCAATTAGTTCTTTCATGATGGTTTTGGATTGGTGGGTGGGCCCATCGGCCACTGAGGCTATTAGGGGATAAAGAGCTCTGGGTAGGCAGACTCTCTTTCCTTGTGTCCAGAGTCCAGATTCTTCTTCGAGGGCTGATTCTTTCAGCCAGATTTCCTTTTCCCTGGGAGTGGCCTGTTTCTGCATTTGTTTCAGTTGGTCCCATGTGATTTCTTCTTGTTCCAGGTCTTCCTGTGTTATCATAATCTGGTCTGACTGGACTCTTTCCTCTTTCACTGCTGCTTCCTTGGCCGCTTGGTCAGCTAGGGCGTTTCCTCTGGCCTCAGGGGTGTCAGCTCGAGTATGGGCCTTTACTTTGATCACTGCCACTTGGTTGGGCAGGAGTACTGCTGCCATTAGGGCTGCTACTGCTGCAGCATTCTTAATCGGGGTTCCTGCAGCTGTGATGTAATCCCGGGCCTTCCATATTAGTCCAAAGTCATGAACCACTCCAAAGGCATATCTAGAATCTGTGTAGATATTGGCGGTAGAGTCTTTTGCCATGAGGCAGGCTTCAGTGAGGGCAATGAGTTCAGCTTCTTGTGCTGACTGGTCTGGGCGCAATTGTCTTGCACACAGCACTTCATGTTCACTTGTGACTGCCATGCCTGTATGGAACTTCCCCTTGTCATCGGCGTACCTTGAGCCGTCCACAAAGAGAATCCAATGAGGGTTTGTCAGAGGAGTGTCTTGGACTGATGGTGGTGTCCCTACTTCAGCTTCCATCATTGTGATGCAATCATGTTCTTGTTCCTTGTAAAGAGAGTCGGTTGAGTCCCATAGTTCTTCTTCCTGAAGATCCTCTTCAGCATGTAGATCAATAAAATCTTCAGAATCTCCATTATACTCCCCCCTTGGAAGAGGAAGGAGTGCAGCAGGATTGAGGATGTGGCACCTCTGAATGGTGACAATATCTGGCAGAAGCAAACTACACTGAAGCCGGAGGTGGCGCTGTGCAGTGAGGTGTTTAGGTTGAGTCTGCTGGAGGATGGCAGAAATGTCATGGGGAGCCAGAATAGTGAGGGGATGACCCAGCACAACGTCAGATGTGACGTTTAGAAGAGAGCTGGCAGCATGGATAGCTCTGACACAGGAAGGGGCAGCTCTGGCTACCGGGTCAAGACGCTTAGAATAGTAACCCAAGGGTCGATTGCGGCCACCATGAGTTTGAGTGAGGACTCCAGTGTCGTGACCTTGGCGTTCCATGACATACAGCCGGAAAGGAAGGTTGTAGTTGGGGATGCCAAGAGCAGGGGCAGATGCAATGGCGCCTTCAATGACTGAAAAGCTTCTCCGGCCTCCATTGTCATCTGGAAAGGAGTAGCAGCATTACGAGGTATACAGTCATATAAGGGCTGCATGAGGACAGAAGCATCAGATATCCAAGGCCTGCAGTAGGAGATGAGTCCCAGAAAGGTTTGCAGCTGATGAGGAGTGTCCGGGAGTTGGATGTCAGAGATAGCCTTCTTCCTCGCCTCAGTTAGGTGCTTGTGACCTTGAGAGATGCAATGACCTAGGAAGACAACTTTGGGGAGACACAGTTGTAGTTTGGCTTGTGAGACTCGACATCCAGCAGAGGCTAAAAACTGGAGAAGTGAGACAGATTTTGTCATGCAGATTTGGGGAGAGACCGCACAGAGGAGAAGGTCATCCACATACTGGAGGAGTTCCACATCCGGGTGATCTGCTTGCCAGGGTTGCAGAACAGAGGACATAGCCTTGCTGAAGCAGGAAGGGCTGTTTTGAGCCCCTTGAGGCATAACAGTCCAGGTGTACTGTTTGCCTGCATGTGTGAAAGCAAAAAGAAACTGACATTTCTCATGTAAGGGAACAGAAAAGAATGCATTGGCCAGATCAATGACAGTGAAAGTAGTGGCAGTGGGTGGAATGCCAGCAAGGAGTGTGTGCGGATTGGGGACAATAGGTGTCTCAAGAACAGTAGCCTCATTGACAGCTCGGAGGTCCTGCACCATGCGGTACGTTGGAGGCTGTCCTTTCTCCCTTTTCTTCCGTACTGGGTAAAGGGGTGAGTTACAGGGAGAAGTAGTGATCTTGATTGCCCCATTCTGCAGGAGGGCCTGCACCTGGAGGGTAATAGCATCCTGTTGTGAGATAGAAAGCGGATATTGCGCTTTGTATGGCAGAACCTTGGGATCCTTCAGGGTCACAGTGACCGGTGGGACATTGAGGCGTCCGATATCATGGGGTCCTTTGGTCCAGAGAGTATCGGGGATGAGGTGCAAAATGGTTTGCAGCGAATCCCCTTGCTCATATGAGTCAGCGTCCTGAAGTGTGGTTAATGCCATAAGGAGGCAAGTATCCTCCGGGTGTAGGGCTGTACCGAGGGTGACTGTTCCATCCTCTTTGAACTGTATGTTAGCCTGGATTTTCTGAAGAAAATCAGAGCCTAACAGATTGAAGGGGCATGTTTGGCTGACAACAAACTGCGACATGACTCCTGCAGGGAGGTGGAGTTGGGGGGTTTTAGTCCGGGAGACTCTAGGGGAAGTGACTGTGAGTGGCTTGGTCACGGAGTTATGTTGCACAACCCCCTCTAGTCCAGAACAAGGTAATTGAATGTCAGTGAGCCAAGAATGAGGTACGGCAGTCTCACATAATACACTGCGGGCTGCACCAGTGTCCACAAGAAATGAAAGTTCCTTCCCTGCAACCTCGAGAGTCACTTGAGGGGTGGGACCGGTAGGAGGGGTAGAGACTGTCATATATGGAATGTCCCCTCCCTGCACTGGTTTGCCAGTGTCCTATTGCGATGAAGGGGCCTGAGTGCCCCCCTGTCGCCGTTGATTGGTTGGCCACAGATGTTTGCTACGGCAGTGCCGTTTTATGTGTCCGGGCTTGCCGCACCCATAACAGATATAAGGGGGTGGGTGTTCTCCACCATCTTCTCCTGACATTACGGCTATCACAGCAGCACGGGTTTTCTTTGTGTTACTCTCTAGACCCTTTGCAATCTGCTCCAACATATCTAGTGTCAAGGATTTCCACTCGGGGCGACAGGTCACAAGGGCTTTGTTTATCTCTGGTCGTAGACCATCGACAAACGAGCGGGCCAAGAGTCTGAGATGAACAGGCTCATTCTGACTAAAACCCATGTCTTTGTAATTTTGTTTAATCCTCTGAGCAAATTTCTCGACAGTTTCAACTTTTTCCTGTGTCATATCCTGTAATGTCGTGGATTGGTCTGCTAATCTTGCTTTCTCCCATTTCTGTAGTTGTTCTATAAAGAATTCTCCAGACTCATGATCCCGGGGGTCAAAGTTAGCACCTTTAAGTTCAGGGATGTGGATTTGATCCATTATCAGTGTGGAGTATTCACCTGTCTTATTTTCCACTATACTTTGCAGGTCCGACCATGTGCACCCATAGGTTTGATGCACTTGGGACAGTTTCCTGAAAAAGGGCATGGGATGGGTCTCAGGGTCAGGCAGTAAATTCACTATGGTGAATAACTGTTGTGGGGTGAAAGACACATATTTTGGTGGTCCCTGTGGCCGGTTAAGTGCTAGGGCTTCTTTCAGTGTCTCAAGGTTTCCCTGCTCAATTTTCTGTAAGTTCTTTTGTAACTCTGTAATCTGACCCTGCAGTATTTGATCTTGTGAACGTCGTGATGGGCGCACGACCATGGGCACAGTCCACTGTGGTGCCAGGGATAAAGTTGGCGGATCACCGTAGTCTGTCGGGGTACCCCGCGAAGGAGTCTGCATATTACCCGGTGCATTTTGTATGCCCATTGTGGATTCTGCAGCACCGTCTGCATCCCCCTGTTCTGCTTCATCAGGTTGCCCCCCTACCATTATAGGAGTAAGGGTGGCAGGTGAGTGGGGTAGCATGAATGTACCGTCCGGGTTAACCATGGGGTACAAGGTAGTAGGAAGGGGCAAGGGTGACATAGGAGTGACGGGGGGGTCCAGACCGAATGATATTAAAGGTCCGTTCATGGGCGTTGCCTGGGGACAAGATGGTGCTGTAGCTAACACAGGAAGTGATGGGACGTGCCGGGGAGTAGTTACCAAGGTGTGGTTTTGTGGGTGGGGAACCCCACAGGGAAGGCACGTATCACGGGAGGAGGGATTCTGTTGACCACATGTTTTGCAGGTCCACTCACCTGCTTTCTTCCCGGCGCCATTATAGGGTGGTGGCAAGTCATGTATCAATGCAACACCAGGCTTACAGAAATATCTCTGTCTTTTCTCATCAAAATTTAGTTCCCCCCGGTCTGTTCAAATTCTTTACTATAGTCCAACCACACACGGACCATGTCTGTCAATTTATCATCTTCTAACTTCCCCCTCTTCTCGTTTAACAACACTTGCCAGGTGGCACTACATAGGATGCCTCCTTTACAGACACTATAACTCTTCTCCAACTTAGTTAATCCTTTTATGAAACGTTTGCCTCTCTTGTCCGCCATGTACTGTTCAGGTGAACAGTAGCCCTTCGGGACACTTTCCTCATTTCCCATTATCTCTCGTACCTACTGAAGCCGCCTAAAGACCTCTGTATAGAGTAATCACTGGACGTGAAGACCTTTGAGTCCCGGTCAGCACACTCTGGGCTACCGCGAACCGCTCTCCACCCATCTGTGATCGTCCCCTTTATGGAGATTCGAGTCAGACACCGGGCTGAACTCCGATACAGGCACACAGGAGAACTCCGTGTCTCAGTCAGTGATACTTGTCAACAGGGTCTTCACAACTTATAGGCACAAAACAGTACATCAAGACTTTAAAAAAACATATGGGGTTCTTACTTTCATGCCCTCGAGGACGTCCCAGACTGCTTCCGCACCCCTCCCTCAGACGAACACCAAGAGGCTACACCAGGGGACACTTTATGGGCAAGATGACTCAATTTTCTTACCTCATATCACGGGTTGCGATCCCAGTGTCCGTTAGTGCGCCTCTCCTCGTCTGGTCTCTGGGGGTACGGGAACAGAGGGTCCAATCCTCGAGCCCCACGATTGGGCGCCAAAATTGTTCTGGTTCTGGCCAAGCTGCCAGTTCGGTTGATGTACTGCTCCAAATTAATTAATGTACGTGCACGGAGAGATCAAAACTGAGTCAACCCACAGCTCGGAGTTAAAACAGTATCTCTGGTTTATTTTTCTGAAAACAGCAGACAATACATAGGTTTTACGACAGGAAGAAGTGGGAGGGGGGGGTGAAAGATAGAGTATATCTTTTCTATTGGCTACGAACTCTATACTTTTCTGTAACCTTGACGGCCAGAAGAAATTCCTCCCCCCTCCCCCCTTGCTCGTGGGTGAAACCGTTACTTCTTCTTTCTTTGTAACTGCTTGCTTGAGCTGAACGGAAACCACAAAGAAACACATGATAAAACACAAAGTAAGATTCTAGTTTATAGGTGTTGGCTGAATGCCTGGCCGCCATCTTAGCTAAACATAGTCCTCAACAAGCAAGTATCCATTTTGTATCAATAGTCCATAACATCATGAAAGTGTCCCATGCCTTGGAGAGTGTTGCCCTGCCTTTGTTGGAACTGCTGTGTCTCCCTTCCTCAGTTGCCTAAGGAAGTACGGACTCTGCCGCAGAGCGTTGTCAGATGGAAAATTCTGGAGCAATTTTCCAACAAGGATCTTCTGGTATTGCACCATTTTGCTCGCCCTCTCCACCAGAGGAATGAAAGATGAGAAGTTTTCTTTGTAGGCAGGAAAGGCAGCCTAACATGAAGTCAGCCATGTGTGCCAGAGTACCAACAGGCAAGATGTCGATGTCGACATCAGGATGACTTTCCACCTCCTCATCCTCCTCCTCCTCTTCTGCCCATCCACGCTGAACAGATGGAATTAAAGTTCCATGGGTACTACCCTCTGTAGCAGAGGCAACTGTCTCAGCTCCTCCTCCTCCTCTTCATGGTCCAATTCGCGCTGAGAAGACGAACTGAGGGTGGGCTGGCTATCACCCTGTGTAATGTCCTCCCCCATTTCCTCGTCTGCTACATTCAGAGCGTTGTCCTTAATTGTGAACAGCGATCGTTTGAATAGACACAGCAGTGGGATGGTTACACTGATAATAGTGTTATCGCCACTAACCATCTGTGTGGATTCATCAAAGTTTTTTAAAACCTCACAGAGGTCTGACATCAATGCCCACTCCTCGCTTGTGAATAGTGGCAGTTGACTCGAAAGGCGACGACCATGTTGCAGCTAGTATTCCACACTGCCCTCTGCTGCTCACAAAGCCTGGCCAACATGTGGAACGTAGAGTTCCAGCACGTGCTCACGTCGCACAACAGTCGTGAGCTGGAAGCCGCAAGCGCTGCTGCAGCATTGACAGGCTGGCTGAAGCTGTGGACGACTTGCGGAAATGGGCACACACGCGGAGCACCTTCACTAGTAGCTCTGGAAAATTGGGGTAGGTTTTTATAAACCACTGAACCACTAAGTTCAAAACGTGGGCTAGGCGTGGGATGTGTGTCAGGTTGCCGGGCTCCAAAGCCGCCACCAAGTTACGCCCATTGTCAGACACAACCATGCCTGGTTGTAGGTTGAGTGGCCTGAGCCACAGCTCGGTTTGGTCCCTTACACCCTGCCACAACTCTGCGGTGGTGTGCTGTTTTTCCCCTAAACAGATCAACTTCAGCACGACCTGTTGACGCTTACCCACAGCAGTGCTACACTGCTTCCAGCTAGCGACTGATGGCTGACTGCTGCTGGAGGTGAAAGTGGAGGAGGAGGCGGCTGAAGAGGAGAAGTTGGGGTTGGAGCCAGTAATATAGCTGCTGGCCGAGACCCTGATGGACATAGGGCCCGCAATCCTGGGCGTGGGTAGCACCTGTGCCATCCCAGGGTACGACTCACTCCTGGCCTCCACAACATTTACCCAGTGTGCGGTCAGGGAAATGTGGCATCCCTGGCCACCAGCACTTGTTCATGTATCCGTGGTTAAGTGGACCTTCCCAGTAACTGCGTTGGTCAGGACACAGGTGATGTTCTGGGACACATGCTGGTGTAAGACAGGCATGGCACACCGTGAAAAATAGTGGAGGCTGGGGACTGGGTACCGAGGGAAAACCGCTGACATCAGGCTGCGGAAG
Organism: Bufo bufo; assembly: GCF_905171765.1. Classification (NCBI taxonomy): domain Eukaryota; kingdom Metazoa; phylum Chordata; class Amphibia; order Anura; family Bufonidae; genus Bufo; species Bufo bufo. Next base: position 20,642 of record NW_024400493.1, on the reverse strand, counting down.
ACCTCAGTGTCCACAAGCCTAAATGGCAACATTTCAAAGGCCTGTAATTTGGAAAGTTGCGCATTTAGTGCTATGGCCTGTGGGTGGGTGGGTATTTGCACTTGCGTTCAAATGACTGTGATATGGACATTTGAACACTGCACTGGGACAGGGAAGTGGATGTTGTTGCTGATGGTTCAAGCGAAGGTCCAAGTGCAGGGCGAGTGGCATCCTGGTCTGTGCCTTCGACAGGGGATTGGCCAGCAGTGCGTAACACAGACAAAGAGGAGGCAGTGGTGTGACCCGCAGACCCAGATTGTGGACCCAGGCATTCAGCCCACTTGTTAGGGTGCTTGGATGTCATGTGGCTACTGTTCACGCCCTGGCTCATTTTGGTACGGCACAGGTTGCAAACTACCACTCTTTTGTAGTCTACACTTTCCTCTAAAAAGTGCCATACTGTGGAACAGCTACCCCTTGGCAAGGTAGATTTACGCATGGGGATGCTCGGTGTAACAGTTGCGGGCCTGTTTGGTGTGGGCCGACTTCTCCCTTTTGCAACCCCACTGACTCTTCCAGCCTGTTGCGGTGCTGTGGATACCTCCCCCTCTGTACTGCTGATAATGGCCAATAGGATAGAGAAGGCGCTCATAGGGTAAGTAAATTCAGCAAATCAGATTTCTAATGAAAGAAATGGTTTGCTCACCTATTGTGGTTGCATCAATTGGATGCAACTGCAATGGAGATCGAGTGTAGATAAATGACGGTTGGTGCAGCCTAGATTTGTCCGATCGCCTTGGGCAGGAGCCATCCTGCCACTTAGGTAACGGTATGAAGAAGAGTACGCTGGACCTTAGGTAGAGCGTGTGGACCACAGAGGGCGCACGAAACAACCGGTCAAAGACAATATTTTGGTTTCAGCAGTATTCCATTTATTCGTAAGACAACGCGTTTCGGGGTGCTAAGGTCCCCTTTATCAAGTCTGAGCCGGAGAGCTGGAGGGATGTCACGGCTCGTCTGCAGAGGCACGTGTAGAACGTTCTACACGTGCCTCTGCAGACGAGCCGCGACATCCCTCCAGCTCTCCGGCTCAGACTTGATAAAGGGGACCTTAGCACCCCGAAACGCGTAGTCTTACGAATAAATGGAATACTGCTGAAACCCAAAAATATTGTCTTTGACCGGTTGTTTCTTGCACCCTCTGTGGTCCACATGCTCTACCTAACGTCCAGCGTACTCTTCTTCATACCTCTGTACTGCTGTCCTCGCTCTGCTTTTCACCTTCCCATGTTGGGTGACTGGGTCAGTGACCTCATCGTCAGCCACATCCTCTTCCACTTCCTCACTCTGCTCATCCTCCTGACTTGACCTAACCACAACCTCACTGATTGGTAACTGTGTCTCATCATCATCCACCTCATGAACGAATGATTGGCGTTCACCATCATCTTCTTGAGACTGTGAAGGCTCAAGAGATTGGGAATCAGGGCACAATATCTCAGGTCCCTCTTCAAGCGTGCTGGGCGCGAGGGACAAATGTAATAGTGGCGCTGGATAGAGCTGCTCGGAACATCCGAGTGTGGGATCACTCGTTTGGCAATCCTCTCCATGGTGGGAGGAAGGATGATCAGAGAGAGGATTCGGTTGACCAGACTCTTGGCTACAGAGACTGGACTTGGTGGAAGAGAGGGTGGTGCTTAACCGACTGGAAGCATTAGCTTCAGCAATCCAACCGACCAACTGCTTGCACTGTTCCGACTAGGACAGTGTTGTCCTGCGCCACCCAGCTAAGTTGGACATGATGTTGGGTACAGTGGATGTTTTTTTTTTTTTTTCTGGTGCACTGGCAGCAGGCACAGTTTAATTGCGCCCAGGGCCACGGCCTCTGCGTGCACCATCAGCATCACGTCCACTTCCCCGTCCCTTAGTGCTCACCTTCTTCATTTTAATTGTTTTGTCACTAGATGTGGCGCAGATTGTTTTACAGTCCACTAAAGACACAGTTTTCAGATGCAGAACAGTATATGTCACAGAAACACACAGAATATGGACACTAGATTAGGCCCAGATATTTGAATTTTGCTCTAAAGAAACAGTTTTCTGATGCAGGACAGTATATGTCACAGAAACACACAGAATAGGGAAACTAGATTATGCCCAGATATTTGGATTTTGCTCTTGCTTGATGTAGGACAGTATATGTGTTTTCTGTATTCAAATTTTTTCCCTATATCTGGCCCTGACAACCACACAATGTAAAAGGATGATGAGATCTGCACACCCTATGAGGTTGGGTGCTCACGGAGGATGTAGGTTGTCTCGTATCAAAATAGAAAATTCGTGGCACACCAGAATCAATTGATGCTTTTTAATTAATAAACGTATTACATTATATCATATATCTAGCGTATAGTACATCCGGATTGGAGCATATGGATTTAAAGTTGTATAGTTTGTCCCAACGTTTCGGCCAATTGATTGACCTTTTTAAGGGATCTATAAAAAATCATGCAGATAAGGATCACTTGTAAATACATATAATGATTGAGTAACAAATGTAATTCATAGATAAATAAAAGATGCGGGTCAGGTATATATGGCAAAGAAAAAAGCAAAGGAAAGATAATTGCGTAGGTATCATCTATACAAGCAAGTACCATTGGGGTAAGATTGTACCGCCCCTTTCATACAGCATGATATATAATCTATAATCAACACACATATAGCAATGGGGGTAATAGGGTACATATATATATGCAGATTAGTCCACATGAGTATCACTTAATATGTTATATATTGTGCAATAAGGCGCCTGGTCTGTTAATATAACCTGCTGTATGGGACAGTATATACTTAAAAACAGAGGGAAGAGACCAGCATGTACCTGTGACTCATGCATTGAGACGGCGTCCGGATGTGTGCGCTGTGACTGGCGCTCTCTGGTATATGAAGGGGCTAAAGTGTATCGCCTCACGGGAGGCTACGTGCGTCCGGGATGAAGTCACGATCTAGGTGCATGCGCAGTAGGTATATTGGGGGTGAAAAGGGCATAGAGGTTGCCCTTAGTAAATTAGAAATGTTAATGTGTACATCAGGACTAGCGGTGCTCAAATGGACAGAAAAACTAGGTCGATATATGTATGGGGGACTTGTGGAGAGCCTTTATAACGCTGCTGTGAAACTAAATATATTCTTTTACAGTATGATCAATGCCTCACAGTCAAAATGACATCATACGCAGGTGGGGGATAACACCGTCCCACAATTATCACAAAAACAGCTCAGTATAATAATGACTAGGCTAATGGGTTGAGGGGGGAAGAAAAGGAAAAGATGGGGGTGGGGGAAAGGAAAGGAAAGGAAAAATTGGAAGGAGAGGATGGGAGAGGGAAGGGAATGGGGGAAGTTATCTCACCCATACGTTCTAGGTCTAAACTCCACATTAGCGAATCTGTGAGGGGAAATATACAATAATCATCATTAAAGAGATAAGTACATATAGTTCCACAATATTAACACTTAGTCCATTATATGTTAAAGAAGAAATCGCATTCCCGGTTCAGTCCTCTGGGGGTTAATGTATCCAAACGATGTATCCAGTATGATTCGCGCTGTTTCAATAATAATGTCTGATTACCCCCCCTTCGTGGGGTTTTAACCTGTTCTAGTATCTGAAATCTCAGAGAAGAGATTTGGTGGTTTCGTTCCTTAAAATGGGCAGGGATGGGTAAGAGTAACTGGTTCGTTCTAATGGGCATTAAGTCAGATACACCACATCTGTGGTGTCGCACGTGAAGAAACCATTAATCATGTAGCGTTTACCTGAGTGTGGGTGGGTCACGATGTTCCCTTTAATCACACTAGAGCACTGCGCACAATGGAGGCAAGGGAAAGTGCCTGATTTTGGGGTACCTAGAAATCTCTGTCGTGGAAGCTTTGTTAAAGGTCCAATGTCTGCTCGGACCAACCCATCCTTAATGTTTTTGGAGCGTTTATAACAAGTTAATGGTGGGGTTTGGAATTCCGGTATCCCTGGGTAAGCTTTTGTAAGTATATGCCAATGTTGTCGTATCTTTTATTTATCTAGGAATTACATTTGTTACTCAATCATTATATGTATTTACAAGTGATCCTTATCTGCATGATTTTTTATAGATCCCTTGAAAAAGGTCAATCAATTGGCCGAAACGTTGGGACAAACTATACGACTTTAAATCCATATGCTCCAATCCGGATGTACTATACGCTAGATATATGATATGATGTAATATGTTTATTAATTAAAAAGCATCAACTGATTCTGGTGTGCCACGAATTTTCTCTTTTAACCACACAATGTATTGCAGCGCAGATCACACAATTCACGGATTGCACCGTTGACAGCAAAAATGTGGATAGATTATGGGAAAGAAATGGTGTTTTCACTAATATTCTTCCTATCTCTGCCCCTGACACACAGAACGTATTGCACAGATGTCACAAGTCACTGCAGACACCCTCTATATAGAAAACTAATCGCTATTTTGCAAAGTATGTAAAAAAAAAAGTGAGTACTACTTCGCTAAAATAAATTGCTGCAAACCACACACAATAGTCCTTAAAAGGACTTTTGGGTCTTTGAAACGTTATTCGCTTGAATAAACTACGATCACAAACTCCTCACTTGAATAAAATACGATCACAAACTTCCTACACTATCTGTACCTTCCTAAGCGCAGCTCTCCCTGACTCGCAATGAGCCAAACCCCTATATAGCACCCGATGATGCGTTCCAGCCAGCCAATCACTGTAATGCCAGCAGCCAACATGGATACTGGCATTACAGTGATGGCAGTACTTACTTGCACCTTTATTGGCTGCCGCTCGAGCACATTTGGTACTCGGCTGAGTACCGCCATGTGCCGAGCATAACGATGCCCGAGCCGAACAAGTATCCAGCCGAGCATGCTCGCTCATCACTAGTCATTAGTAAGCTGTGCTGCTGAGCCTGCTAGTTGGCTGTGCAGCAGCCATGATGTCTGTCTACACCTTTACAGCAGCCTGATCCAGCAAGTAGTCTCCTATGAACAGAAAAATCCAAGGTGTGTGATTCCCAAACGTATTTCCATAACTTATACTGACCTGTGGTGAGGATTTTAAAGAGGCTCTGTCAGTACGATCAACCCTATTAAAACAGGCATACTGCCTGGTAGGGCTCATCCTGTTAATGAAAACAATACCTTTCTTTTGTCTGTACTCTACACAGCTGCAGAGATATCTGCATCTTTATTCATATGCAAGTGATGAAGTTGGAGCATCAGAGGGTGGAGTTGAATTCTTGGAGCACTGCTTGGCAATCCGGCGCACAGGCCTTAGCCTCCCGGAACGTATGCCAAACAGGGCCATAGAGCCCACGTGAAACGCAGCATCCTGCCACCCACTGAGGGAAGCCCATCTCGAATGCTCATCTGTACACTGTATGCGGCCTAATCCGGTTGTACTGAAGAAGGCTGTCTAGCCGAAAACGTTTTTTGACTGGAAACCGCACAAAATAAAAGCATTATATTGAAACCCAAGTGGAGTACAGGAGTCTTACTAAATCCCAGGTTATAGCAGTTATGCAAAACCACAACAAAACCGCATTAAAACACAATAACTAATGGAACTGTAACATTTTTGTACAAATCACGACATTACCATGGTCATGATTAGAGATGAGTTCTCAAAAATTTGATTCGGCTGCTTTGCTGATTTTCATAAAGAAAGTCACTTCATGACAAATTACATCACGTAGCACATTTCTTTGCGAGTAGCAGGCGCAATGATGGGGAACGGTGATGTGCCGCCCCCATCATCGAACTCCTCAGATTCCGCATTCATCGCTGATCACGGCATCTTAGATGATCATTGAGGAATGTCAGGGGTTAATCTGTTAAAAAAAAATAATAATACTCACCTTATCCATTTGGTCACGAAGGGTCCACCGCAGCCATCCTAATTGAAGATCCAGCGTAAAATCTCATCACGCTGGCCGGCTTTGTGACGTCATACGTCACCGTGCATGTGATTTTGAGTGCGATCTTCAATCAAGGTGGCTGCAGCAGACTCTTGGCGTACAAATGGATGAGGTGAGTATGATTTTTTTTTTTAACCATCATTTTAGGGGACATTGATTTGTTACCATACCACGAAGCACGAGGAAATACGCCTTCACGGTGATTCAAATTTTCCTTGAAATTCGTATTGAAGTACACCGTGAACCTAGATGGGCTCAACACTAGTCAACACTAGATCACAAATCTGATTACATTTAAATAGTGACCTAGGAGTTGTGAAAAATCTTGAATATTTTAAATTTGACTTTTGTAAAATATTCTTTGCTTTAATTTTTCAAAAAGTTCTTGGCTATCCAGACTTTTGGACCCTACTGCATAAGATAGAGCAAATTATGTTTCATGCATAAACTGGAATAGAAAGATGGATACAATTGTAAGCCATGTGTGTAAAGAAGTATCTTATCCCTATTATATCCGCTTTTATAACTCATTGAAGCCATTTGGCGTTAGCATACAACACAACAACCGTAGTCAAGATTTGTTACAGCTGTGGCAAACTAGAAATATTTCATGTTTTACTAAGGAAAGTTCTAAAAGGCATTATTGCATGGAAACATAATGAAGAAAAATACAAAATTGAGTCATTATGACAATTAAAGGCAGTCATAATTTACAATGGAATGTAAAGATACAGGGAGATCAAATAGGTTTTTGGTGATTATGTACAATTCATATTTTAAACAATTCATGAATACAGAATGTGAACTGGCAGACTGTGCTGGCATTCAGATATGCCTAAGGCAGCTCATATGTCATGTACAGTAATGGTTTCCAAAGCAAAGTGTAAGTAACAAATATGCTGTCATAAGTATGCACTGTAATAATATCTTACAAGAGACAACTACAATATTGTATGCCATATAAAGATTAGTATTCAAGGAAAAGCAGCTAAGGGTATTGTACAAGGTTCCTTTCAAAGTGAGAAAGGATGTCAGTTTTTTTTTGGAGGGGGGGTTTCATGTTTTATGCAAATAAAACAATGCATTATAATATGAAAAAGTTAAGCTGATTTCTTCTGTATATTGAGTCAACTACCATTTTCAAGATCTCTGCTTATTTTCTGTCAATGTAAACATTTTTTACATTTGAAAGATGAAAAACTGTCCTGATTATTTAGATCATTTTGAAAATGGTGCACATCACAGAAGTATCAGAGATCAGAGAAACCTGTACCAAATATTCTTCAAATACTGTATAGCAAGGTATTTTAGTGGTTGTTTCCCTTTTAATTTCTTGTAATGTAGTTGGTTAGTGGATCCAGGTTCCTTGCTGCATTCTTGAAGTCTGATGTAACTGTACATGCATACTGCACACTGAACACCTTTAGGAGAGGCTGGGAGAGACCAGGAGGCTTGAAAACATCTTTAACAAAGAGTTCAGCTCTGTTGAGGATATCATCAGTGTAAGGCCTCTTGCACACAACCATATGGCTTTTTTCAGTATTTTGCAGTCCACAAAAAACAGATCCGCAAAAAACACGGATGACGTCCGTGTGCATTCCGTTTTTTGCGGAACGAAACAGCTGGCCCCTGATAGAACAGTACTATCCTTGTCCGTTATGCAGACAATAATAGGACATGTTCTATCTTTGAACGAAAAAAAATACAGAAACAGAATGTATACGGAGTACATTCTGTTTTTTTTGCGGACCCATTGAAATGAATGCTTCTGTATACGGACCGTTTACAGAACGCAAAAAACGTGTCTTGCTACCACTACCTCTCTTTCTATTACATGGGCGTGGGCCAGATGGGAGTCGATGGGGAGCTTGCTCATTTGTTCACAACTTTGGTGACTGTTACTTACTTTACTCTGTATGTTATCTTTTGTATTTATCTTTTATCATAGTTTAGTAAACTCTTTATGAACCTAAGTTGTGTTAAGTCCATATTTCTCCAAATCTCAGAATTCATGATAATGCAAATACTCTTGTGAAAACTCCTCTAAAAACTCCAAATGAGAAATCTTCCACCAAAAATATGTTTTCAGTTAGTAATCTGCTACTAATCTGCTGCTGATTTTGCTGTGTGAACTTAGGACTGAACTGCAACAAGACCAGCATTCTCTTCAAACAGCTATCAGCAGGGGTGTCCCGGGAGTTGGACCCCACCAATGATCAGATATTGATGACCTATCCTTAGAATAAGTCCTCAGAATAGTAATCTGCTACTAATCTTCTGCTGATTTTTCTGTGTGAATTTAGGACTGAACTACAAAAAGACCAGCATTCTCTTTAAACATCTATCAGCAGGGGTGTCCTGGGAGTTAGTATCAGTCATTAGTATCAGAATTCTGGAAAACTCCTTTAACCACCTCCCGTCCGCACATTGACTATAAACGTCCGGGAGGTGGTTCTCTATCTCTGAATGGACGTTTCTGAACGTCCATTCAGAGATCGCAGCTGCACACTAAAAGTGCAGCTGCAGATCGGGTTGCCCACTGTCAGTGACAGCAGTGCAACCCTTAGAGAAGGCAGGGACAGTTCCCAGGTGTCCCTGCCTTTTAGATCGCTGTGTACACAGCGCTCACGGAGCACTGTGTATACAGAGCAGGAAGCGCTATGCGCTATGACCGCCGGGGCGCTATGACCGCCGGGGGCGGGAGAGTGCAGGAGCTGTCAGGTCTTTCACAGACCTCGATCAGCCGTGAACTGAGGCTGTACAGCGCAATATATCGCTGTACAGCCTCTCTGGGGGGTGTATTTCCACTGTAACTTGGGCTACTATGTCAGCCCCAGTTAAAGGAGAAATCAATAGAGAAAAAAAAAAAAAAGTGAAGTTAAATGTCCCCCCAGAGGTCTTCTATAATCTTATGGGGGACGAAAAGTATAAAATAAAAAATAAAAAATTAAGTGTTAAAATAAAAGTATTTCACATGTAATAAAAAAAAATAATTACACAAGTAAGGAATACATTTTTTTTTAAATATAAAAAATAAAAATAGACATATTTGGTATTGCCGCATCCGTGACGGTCGGCTCTATAAATATATCACATGATCCACCCAGTCCGATAAACACCAGAAAAAAATAAAAAATAAAAACTGTGTCAAAAAAAGCTATTTTTGTCACCTTACATCACAAAAAGTGCAACACCAAGTGATCAAAAATGCATATGTCCTACAAAATGGTACCAATAAAACTGTCAACTCATCCTGTAAAAAATTAGCCCCTACATAACAAAATCGCTAAAAAAAAATTAAAAAACTATAGCTCTCAGAACATGACACATTAAAACATAATTTTTTTGTTTCAAAAATGCTATTATTGTGTAAAACTTAAATCAATAAGAAAAAGTATACATATTAGGTAACGCCACGTCCGTAATCATCTGCTCTATAAAAATGTCACATGACCTAACCCCTCAGGTGAATGCTATAAAAATAAATAAATAAAAACTGTGCTAAAACAACCAATTTTTTGGTCACCTTGCCCCATAAAGTGTTATAATGAGTGATCAAAAAATCATATGTACCCAAAAATAGTACCAATAAAACTGGAACCTCATCCCCTAGTTTCCAAAATGGGGTCACTTTTTGTGAGTTTCTACTGTAAGGGTGCATCAGAAGGGCTTCAAATGGGACATGGCATCTAAAAACCAGTTCAGCAAAATCTGCCTTCCAAAAACCATGTAGCGCTCTTTTTCTTCTGCGCCCTGCCGTGTGCCCATACAGCAGTTTATGACCACATGTGGGGTGTTTCTGTAAACCACAGAATCTAGGTAATAAATATAAAATTTTGTTTGGCTGTTAACCCTTGATGTGTTAAAGAAAAAATTGGATTAAAATGGAAAATCTGCCAAAAGAGTGAAAGTTAAAAATTTGATCTTCTTTTTTCTTTTAATTATTGTGCAACGCCTAAAGGGTTAACAAAGTTAGTAAAATCCGTTTTAAGTAACTTGAGGGGTGTAGTTTCTACAATGGGGTCATTTATGGGGGTATCCACTATGTAAGCCCCATAAAGTGAGTCAGACCTGAACTGGTCCTTAAAAAGTGGGTTTTGGCAATTCTCTTAAAAATTTTAAGAATTGCTTCTAAACTTCTAAGCCTTCTAACGTCCTAAAAAATTGTGAATTTTTCAAAATTTTGGGTAAATTTTGGATTTTTTCATAAATAAAGGTGAAATATATTGACAAAAATTTATGACTATCATGAAGTGCAATTTGTCACGAGAAAACAATCTTTGAATGGCTTGGATAAGTAAAAGCGTTCCAAAGTTATTACCACATAAAGTGAGATATGTCAGATTTGAAAAATTAGGCCTGGTCAGGAAGGGGGCAAATGGCCCGTATATGTGAAGTGGTTAAGGTCTTTAGAATAGGTCATCAATATATGAATCCCAGAATACTCTTTTAAGGTTCTGTTCACACCCAGGGATACAGTGGTTTACATGCCCCATTTACTCCTATTGTAAAAAAAAAAATATATATATATATATTGCGCATTGTACCTTTTATTACTATATCCCTTACATAGTTTGTAAGGTTTAAAAAATACATATGTTCATCCAGTTCAAGCTGCTATCGTGCAAGTTTATCCAGGGGAAGGCAAGAACCCTGTGAAGTAGAAGCCAATTTTCCTGATTTTAGGGGAAAAATCTCCTTCCCGACTACAATCACGCAATCAGAATAACTCCCTGGATCAAAGACCCTTTTCCAGAAATCTAATAACTATAACCTGTAGTATTACTACATTCCAGGAATACATCCAGACCCCTCTTGAACTCTAAGGGTCCATTCACACATCCAAGAAATGAGTCCGCATCCATTCCGCAATTTTGCGTAACGGGTGCGGACCCGTTCATTTTCAATGATGCGGACAGCACACCGCGTGTAAGTCCCACAAAAGTAATTTATAAAAATAACTTCAAAGGTAGTCTAGAAAATAATATTGAGAGGAAGAACTTTATTAGATGAATGGCAGATGCAATTATTAATGCTACGTTCGTAGCCACTCATGGTTTTGATGTCGGTTGAATCGTGGGTCGCCCTGTTTCTGGTTTTCACCTTGTATTATTCCACTTGCTTGTTGGATCGGTAGTGGGAGATAAATCCCTACTTGAACTATCAATACCTTGCCTAAAAGCGGAGGAATCTCCCGCCTAAATGCGGAAGAATCGCCCCAAATGAGGCGGCCCCACTTATCGGTGGCTGGCCCTGTTAGTAACTTTCCCTTCCTAAATAAATTAATCCCAAGCAATATCAATGATATTTTCAAGGCATACCATCCTGACGCGTTTCCTTTGTCAAGGTACAGGACAGATTCATCAGGGGATGTAGATGATTAAATGAGCTAGATAGCTGCAACGATGTGTTGGCTGGATGTAAAGCAGTCCACTTGATATCACTAGACTGCTGCCTAATATACCCAATATAATCAATTGAAGTTACTCCACCTGCTCCTTGCTCCTCCGTGCATCCATGGCGTGCGTTCCAGCTCTACACGCCTGCACCACATATTTTGTCAGTGTGTGAAGCGCCGGTGTCCACCTTGGAACGCAAGACATTATCAATGTGAGCGCTCCCACACAGGGACGCATCTACGTCATGTGTGCGCTGTCGTAGACCTGCGCAGGCGCATAGACTGTATTCAGGCGCATGCGCAGAGGAGATCCCGGGTCAAAATGTTCAGGAATACTAGGCGACTGTGCAATAGAGACGTCCCCATGCGTAGGCGCAGGGCATTCTACACCTATTGCAATTCCACCAGTAAAGTACTGGTGGAATACACTGATAGGAAGGTGGTTATATTATATAAACGCGCAAAAACTATGAGTCTGTTAGTAACAGATGCACGAGGGCAGAATCCACCAATATATCTTATAGATGTCCCCTATATTTAGGTACCGTAGTTACTTTTTTTATATATTTTTTTATATTTTTTTATGTGAAGTAGTAAGATGATTACATCACATTATTAAAATAAAGATGGTAAAGCTAATATTATTAGAATGTTGGTGGGTGTATAACCGTTTGTGGCTCTATCTTTTTGGGTACTTTACATTAGGATCAAAAGGCAAAAGAAATGGAGACATAGTGAGGGAATAAAAATTTGGGACTAAAATGTTCTTTCAAAAAAGAATCGAAACAGACCCTAGATGAATTTCCTCACAAATTATTGATATATACTGGTGTTCGAAATTTTTTGGTGTAATACAATTATTCCTGACTGGTCTAGTATGATAATATCATTATTCCTATATGTTTGTCTGAGGTGTTATAGTTTGGTATTATGTGTCAATTATGTTGATTAGGGGTCAAATGAAGCAAGCAAAAGACTGCGTCTCATTTAGGCCGTATGGATTCACAGTTTTAAGTCTGTGAATCCACTCGGCCTCTGATTGTAATATCTTTCTGTTCAGGTCACCCCCCCCCCCCTCCCCTGTGGTGAGGGGCGAATAACCTCTATCACACAGAAATTTAGCGATTTGCTATCTCTTTCATGAAAAATCCTGAATGTGCATGGAAATTGTCGTATCCCTTTTGTGTCTAATATCTCCCAGATGGTCCCCTATTCTTCTTCTATGCTCTCTTTTTGTTTTGCCCACATATTGCAGCGGACATGTACATGTACATAAATATACGACTCCAGTTGTTTTGCAATTTGCTAAATCTCTGATAGTATATGTTTTATTGGTTGAGTGGCTAATAAAGGACTTTGTTTGACATATATGTTGACAAGCTATACATGTACCACATCTAAAAGTACCAATGGGTTTTCTGTTCAGCCATGTACCTGGTTTAATCGGTGGTCTGTAATGGCTATGAACAAACCTATCCCCCAAGGATCTACCTCTTCTGTATGTAATTGCAGGGTATGGTGGAAGAATATCTTTAACATCTGGATCCAAAAGTAACATTTCCCAATATTTCTGCAGTCCTTGAGATAAATAGACCATGGGAGAGATCTCTGTACTGACCCGTGATATATTTATACATAGTTATTAGATTGCCCCTCCTTTGTCTTTTTTCTAAACTAAATAACCCTAATTGTGATCATATTTCTGGGTACTGTAGTCCACCCATTCCAGTTATTACTTTAGTTGCCTTCTCTGAACCCTCTCCAGCTCTGCTATGTCTGCCTTGTTCACAGGAGCCCAGAACTGTACACAGTACTCCATGTGTGGTCTGATTTGTGATTTGTAAAATGGCAGAACTATGTTCTCATCATGGGCATCTATGCCCCTTTTGATGCACCCCGTATTCTTATTGGTCTTGACAGCAGCTTCCTCAGACTGGTTTCTACAGTTTAGTTTGCAGTCCACTAAAATTCCCTTACCATGTCAGTGTTACCCGGTGTTTTACCATTTAGTATGTATGGGTGACTTTGGTTGTATGGCAGTTTCTCTAGTCCTGAACCAGTTGGAAAAGGTAATTATCATTAGTTATTCTCAAAAACCTGTTTCCTTTATGAGATCCACAGGTTTCAGTTTCCCAGTTTATATCTGGGTAGCTGAAGTCCCCCGTAATAACGACCTCATTATGATTTGCCGTCTCGTCTATTTAGTTTAGAAGTAGATTTTCTGTGGACTCTGGTATATTCGGTGGCTTATAACAAACTCCTATGAGTATTCTAATATTGTTTTTGCCTCCATGTATTTCTACCCACAGTGACTACATATGTTAATTTCCCTCACTCATATGTTCCTGGAGTGTGGGCTTTAGACAGGACTTTACATTAAAGAGGTTGTCCGGTCCCAAAATCAATATTCTTTTTATGTGCTTCTAACACTCCTCACCATCAATACATATGCCCCCAATACCTGTTTTTCATGTCCGAGCTTTCCTTCCCGCCTGGAAGACATCAGATTATCCTGGCAGATCTGTTTACTTTGTCCCCTGCTTGTTTTGTTGAATACATATGTAGTGTCCCACTAGGTAAATGTGGGCACTACACAAGGGTCAATTGGGCCACGTTGTACTCCACCTCCTGTGGAACAGTGGCAGTGTATTTCACAGTACATTTTAATGCATTTTAATGTGTATTTTCCTTGTGATATGTGCAGCAGGCCTATTGTCTTGTAATTTAACATCCTAGACACTCGAGGGAGCTAGAGAACACTTAGTATATATATTTAGATCCAGACAGGGAGGGGTCAGTTGAGAGTCCAGAGAGTGTGGAGTCAGAAGCCAGAAGACACTTTAGCCAGAAGAGGGGCTGAGGTGCAGGCTCTGACATGCAACTAGACAGCCCAGGATTCTAGTTGATACCAGGAGGCTAGAGAGTGTGGATCAGCCTGCCAGAGGACATTGAGCCTGAGTGAGCTCAGAAGATTTTGACACCAGGAGAAGAGCTGCCTCCTGAAGAGCTAAGTTTTCCATAAGCAAAGCAGAGCCAGAATACCAGCTAGACAAGTAAGCTGAAGGGCAGAAGGATTTATACTTTAAAGCAAGGACATATATATACGAGAGGAAGATTTCTACCAAGGATAAAGCCAGCATTAGGGCATCCGGGCCTTGGGATAAAGACAGCCAGGAGTTCTGAGGAACAGTGTACAGTATTTCTGAGGAGAAGGTACAGCCTGGTCTGTGATTGTGTTTTACCCTCTGAGTATCTTGCAAAAAACTTTGTTGCCTGCCATTATTGTAAAAAGCCTGCTATTGATGTGATTCTGCTATGAGGAACTGAACTTACAAAAGGCTGTACAAAGTTAACTGTTTTCAAGTAAAGAAAAGTTTGGTTCACCACAACAACTATGTTCCTCACTTATTACAACTATAAATCGGTGTGCCACCGTTACAGGCACTGGCGTCACGAACCTTAAAGGGACCTTACCCTAGGCACATTGAACATCTGCAACATCCAGGGCACCTCATCCACCATCAGGCCTGGTCCCTATAAACAGAGAGTGCCCCAGAGGACTTCTGTGCCAGCCTCTCCATCACTGCTGCACAGGGTCTTCCTACAAACTGTGAGTAACCCATAGCAACCCTTGTTTGACTAAGTAACCGTGACCTCACATCGCAATACCCTGCAGGCCTACGCACTGCACATAACTTTATTGCTACACAAGCCTGGCTGCACTGCACAGTGATGAGTCACAGGCTGGCCACGCCCCTCACTCTGCTCTGCCTGCAGCAGCCACACCCACTACAACTCCTGTGTCCATCTTTCTGCACACAGACATGAATCTACTTCTCACTCGGTGTCTAAATCCTATTACTGACCGTCCACAGGCTCTGCCCTCACCATCTCCAGAGTGTAATAAACAGCTGGAAGCAGCAAGCACACCCAAACACATCTGTATCTAATCCTATCCTGTGTGATACAGCCTGCTGAGCTGTGTATCTAAACTCATCACTGACCGTCCACGGGCTCTTCCCTCACCATCTCCAGAGTGTGATAAACAGCTGGAAACAGCAAGCACACCCAAACACATCTGTATCTAATCCTAACATGTATGTGTGCCTGATACAAAGCCTGTTGTGTGCGATACTGCTTGTTGAAGTGTGTATCTAATCCCATCTTCTATGATGCAGCCTGCTGAGCTGTATATCTAATTCCATTTTGTATCATACAACCTGCTGAGCTGTGAATCTAAACCTTTATGCACACGACCGTACCCATTTTGCGATCCACATTTTTTGCAGTCCCATTGAGTTCTATGGATTTGAGGTCCTAATTTTGAGGACCAGAATAGGACATGTTCTGTCTTTACTGGAACTGACATACCGATGTAAAAAACACACTGATGACGTCCATGTGCTTTCCACATCCGTATGTCAGTTCTGCAAAAGATAGAACATGTCCTATTCTGGTCCTCATAATGCAGATCTAAAAACCCATAGAAGACAATGGCACTGCAAAAAAATAAATGTGAATCGCACACGGACAGTATCCTTATTTAGTGGATCCGCAAAATTGCAGACCGCAAAACCGAAACAGTTCTGTGCACGAGTCCTATCACTTATACTCAGGACCCATAACAATGACATCCACAGTGTCCCCATAGCAATGACATCCACAGCGCCCCCATAACAGTGACGTCCACATTGCTCCCATAAGTGTCATCCACACTGCCCCCATAACAGTGAAATCCACTGTATTCCCATACCAGTGTAATCCACAGCGCCCCCAGTGACGTCCATAGTGATCCCATAAGTGTCATCCACACTGCCCCCATAACAGTGACATCCACACTGCCCCCATAACAGTGCCATCCACAGTGTGTCCATAACAGTGCCATCCACAGTGTGTCCATACCAGTGCCATCCACAGTATTTCCATAACAGTGTCATCCACAGTGTTCCCATAACAGTGACATCCACACTTCCCCCATAACAGTGCCATCCATAGTTTTCCCCATAGCAATGGCATCCACGGCGCCCCCATAACTGTGATGTCCACGGTGCCCCCATAACAGTGACATCCACAGTGCTCCCATAAGTGTCATCCACACTGCCCCCATAACAGTGACATCCACAGTATTCCCATAACAGTGACATCCACAGTGCCCCCATAACAGTGACGTCCACAGTGCCCCCATAACAGTGACGTCTACAGTGCTCCCGTAAGTGTCATCCACACTGCCCCATAACAGTAACATCCACACTGCCCCATAACAGTGACATCCACAGTGCGTCCATAACAGTTGCATCCACACTGCCCCCATAACTGTTTGCCATCCAGTGTCCCCGTTTGCCATTCATTGCCCCCTTGTGACATCCATTGCCCCCATTGTGCCATCCAGTGCCCCCTGTTTGCCATCCAGTGCTCCTTTGTGCCATCCATTGCCCTCTTGTGCCATCCATTGCCCTCTTGTGACATCCATTGCC
The DNA here is from genome assembly GCF_905171765.1 of Bufo bufo. Lineage (NCBI taxonomy): Eukaryota > Metazoa > Chordata > Amphibia > Anura > Bufonidae > Bufo > Bufo bufo. Next base: position 3,796 of record NW_024400493.1, on the reverse strand, counting down.
CCCATTGTGCCATCCAGGGCCCCCTGTTTGCCATCCAGTGCCATTTTGTGCCATCCAGTGACTTTTTGTGCCATGCATTGCTCCATTGTGCCGTCCAGTGCCCCCTGTTTGCCATCCAGTGCCCAGGTTTCCCATCCAGTGCCCGAATTCTGCAATCCATTGCCCCTCTTGTGCCATCCAGTGCCCTCTTTGTGCCATCCAGTTTCCCCTTGTGCCATCCATTGCCCCTTTGTGCCATCCATTGCCCCTTTGTGACATCCATTACCTTCTTGTGACATCCATTGCCCCATTGTGCGATCCAGTGCCCCCTGTTTGCCATCCAGTGCACCTTTGTGCCATCCATTGTCCCCTTGTGCCATCCATTGCCCCCTGTTTGCCACCCAGTGACCCCTTTGTGCCACCCATTGCCCCTTTGTGACACCCATTGCCCCTTTGTGACACCCATTGCTCCCATTGAGCCATCCAGTGCCCCCTGTTTGTCATCCAGTGCCCCTTTGTGCCATCTATTGCCCCTTGTGACATCCTTTGCCCCCATTGTGCCATCCAGTGCCCTCTGTTTGCCATCCAGTGCCCCTTTGTGACATCCATTGCCCCCATTGTTCCATCCAGTGCCCCCATTCTGCCATCCAGTGCCCCCATTCTGCCATCCATTGCCCCCCCTTGTGCCATCCAGGTCCCTCATTGTGCCATACAGTGCCTCTTTGTGCCATCCATTGCCCCCTTGTGACATCCATTGCCCCCATTGTGCCATCCAGTGCCCCCCTGTGACATCCATTGCCCCCTTGTGACATACATTGCCCCCTGTTTGCCATCCATTGCCCCCTGTTTGCCATCCAGTGCCCCCTTGTGCCATCCTGTGCCTCTTTGTGCCATCCATTTCCCCCTTGTGACAACCATTGCTCCCACTGTGCCATTCAGTGCCCCTGTTTGCCATCCATTGCCCATTTGTGCCATCCATTGCCCCCTTGTGACATCCACTGCCCCCATTGTGCCATCCAGTGCCCCTGTTTTCCATCCAAAGTGCCCCCTGGGACATGCACAGCATAGTGATCAGCCTCTGTGGCTGATCGCTATGCTGTCACTCCTGCACAGCGCTTACATCACGCTGTGCAGGAGTCAGTACAGGCTTCACATAGAAGCCTGTACAATACAGACGGCAATCCCGAGCATGAGCAATAGCATTCAGCATAGTGCGCTTCCGTGGTGAGTGAGGACGGTCGGGCGGAGCTTTCTTTTGCAGGAGGCGGTGACGTCATTCATGACGTTCCATCTCCTGCTCAAGGCAGGAAGAGAAGACCGGAAGACAAGAAGACGGACTTCGCCCGGAAGAACAGAAAATCCATCTGGAGGGACCACGTGACCAGGAGCCAAAAAAGTTATGAGCCAAAAAAAGGTTTAGGCTGAAGAACCCCTTTAAGGCAAACTCCTCCACTCCTCCGTTCTTTATGATTCTTTCTAAACAGACTATAATCCTGTACGTTAACCACCCAGTCATAGCTATAATCCAGCCATGTCTCAATTATTCTCACTATGTCATAGTCCTCCTCACACATTACTAATTCCAGTTCACCAGTTCTATTAGTCAGGCCTCTGGCATTAGTATACATACAATTAAGATGTTTTTGGATATTTTATACCCTACCAGTTTACTTATAATTAGAGTTGAGCAGACACCTGGATGTTCGGGTTCGACGGGTTGAAGTCAATGGGGACCCGAACTTTTGAGCACTAAAATGGCAGTAAAAATGTCATGGAAAGGGCTAGAGGGCTGCAAATGGCATCAAAATGTGGTTAAGAGGATGGCAAGTGCTCTGCAAACAAATGTGGATAGGGAAATGACTTTAGATAACATAAAATACGTAAAAATAAAAATAAATAATCTAAAAGCTTACATTGCTTTTTGGTTTTAAATTTATTTATATTTTTTTAAATTAGGGTACACCCCAAAACATTGCGAAATATAACCTGTGATAACCCCCTCCAGTCGTGCTAAAAACACGTTCAGACAATACACTGGCTGCAGGGCAGGCCAGCACCTCCAAGGCATAAAGGGCAAGCTCAGGCCATGTGCCCAATTTGGAGATCCAGAAGTTGCAGGGGGCAGACCCATCAGTCAGTTCATGTAGGCGTGTGCAAATATACTGCCCCACCATGTTGCATGTCCCCGTGATGTTCACGATCCAATTGGATATCTGCTCTATCAACTTTCAATTTTCTTTTCTGCGCCTACCATGTTGATCACTGTTAGCGGCGTATCAGGGTTCCACGCCGGAGAAGGAGTGTGAGAAAGAGAGACCACATCCAGGGGAGATCAATGAATGACATTTAATTGTGATTGAGCGGAAATGTGGGGCAAATTATTAAAGCAGAAGAATTGAAGGAAAGGAGGGGGCGCGCGGCAATTACCCACTCCCGACTCGGGGAGGTAGTGACGATAAATAACAATACAGGACTCTTAAGATGCCCTGTTATTGGAATGATTAATAAAAAATTATAGGGAATGTCACTGGGGTATTTTGGATTTGGAAACGTTAGCCAGGAGAGGCCCTGCTGCCCCTTTGTTGACTCTAGATAACTTCTGCCTGATCGCACGTCCCTGTGACGTCCACCATCCATTTGGATATCTTCTCTATCAACTTTTGATGTTCTTTTCTGAGCCTACCATGTTGATCACGGTTATCGGCGAATCAGGGTACCACGCCAGAGAGGGAGCGTGAGAAAGGGAGACCTCATCCAAGGGAGGTCAATGGCTGCAATGGGATAAAGCGGAAATGTGGGACAAGTTATTAAAGCAGAAGGATCAAATGAAAGGGCCAATTAAAGACGAATTTTAGAAATTTAAGTCCCTGTCACCTATGCAGAGCAGGGTTTTTCTATCGCCAGAAATGGGTTAATGTCACCCACCAATGGAACAGATTATTTTTAAAAATTTCAGTCCCTGTCACCTATGCAGAGCAGGGTTTTTCTATCGCCAGAAATGGGTTAATGTCACCCACCAATGGAACAGATTATTTTTTAAAAATTTCAGTCCCTGTCACCTATGCAGAGCAGAGGTTTATTTACAGCAAAAATTGTAAAATGTCAACCCAAGAATATAACAGAAAAATTTGTGAAATTTATTAACCTGTCTACTAGGTAGAGAAGGGGTCTATCACAGCCAAAAATTGTTGAATGTCACCCGAAAATGTAACATAAAAATTAGTGAAATGTATTAAGCTGTCAACTAGGTAGAGCAGGGGTATATCATAGCCAAAAATTGGTTAATTTTACCTGAAAATGTAACAGACAAATTATAGATTTTTTTTTTACCTGTCTACTAGGTATAGCAGTGGTATATCACACCCAAAAATTGGTGAATTTCACCCTAAAATGTAACAGACAAATTAGTGAATTTTTGTTAACCTGTCTACTAGGTATAGCAGTGGTATATCACACCCAACAATTGGTGAATTTCCCCCGGAAATGTAACAGACAAATTAGTGAATTTTTTTTTTTTTTTAATATCCATTTTATTTTGTTTTCTTCTCAATGCAAAACAACACATATTATAATAGAAAAGACAGCCAATACAGGATAGTCACTATAAAACAATAGCGAACTACCCTATAGCATAACACAGAATCCTACACAGATTATACATATGACTGTAAATTCACAAATGGTACATAAAAAATAAAATAAAACTATAACCGCCCACCCCTTCCCCCCAAATTCGTCACTACAGCTCTAGTAAACACAGACGTAATTACACTAGTAACTATGTCTGAACAGTCACCCGTGCCGCTCTCTGTTTCCT